>NC_133335.1:230504651-230589651 GCF_042186555.1 Aquarana catesbeiana | reverse complement strand
CCTACCGCCTTCTGTGCGCTCTTCCATTTATTTTTTAGACTTGTTTCTTTATTGGTTGATGTGCAACCCCCCCCCCCCCAAAAAAAAAACACTCACCTGTCTTCCACATCGGCAATCAGGGCCAGGACAAGGGGACAAGGGGTGGATAGGTGGGGCACTGTGGTATAATGTGAGGTGCAGGGGCACCATGAGGAGGTTGGGGGGAGAGGATTTGTGTTGGGTGGGGGAATTTGCGGGGCAACAGGGGGGTAAGAATTTTTCTAGGAGGTGAAATTTCGGGGGGGGGGGCTGTGCTAGGAAAGGTGATTTGGAGGGGATTTGTGTTGGGAGGGGGGATGGGGGGGGGGATTTGTGCTAGAAGAGGCGGGGAGGGGGTTTGTACTAGTAGTGATGACCGGAGGATATTTGGAGGGGGGGAGAGGAAATGTACTTGAAGGAGAAATTTGAGGCGTATAGGGTTTGTGCTAGGAGTATTTTTTTCTTGATGGGGGGGGGGTAATTGTGCCAGAGGAGAGGGGGGGGGTGTACTCAGAGGAGAAATTTGAGGAGTAGGGAATTTGTGCTAGGAGTGATTTTATTTTTTAAGGGGAGAGGAGATTTTGCTAGGAGGGGAGTGGCAGGATTTGTGCTGGGAGGGTGGATTTGGAGTTGGGGGGATGTGTACTCGGGGGGGGGGGGATTTGAGGAGTAGAGGATTTGTGTTAGGAGGAGTAATTTTTTTGAGGGGGAGGGGAGATTTGTGCTAGGAGGGGGGGAGAGGATGAGTACTCGGAGGGGCAATTTGAGTTGTGCTAGGAGTGATTTCTTTTTAAGGGGAAGGGAGATTTGGGCTAGGAGGAGTGATTTTTTTGGGGGGGTGGGGTCTTTGTGCTGGGGGGATTTGGGGAAAGAGGATTTGAGTTGGGATGGGGGGGGCGGGGGGGCAAAGATTTGTGCTGAGCAGGGGGGTACATCTGTCCTGTGAGGAGGGGAAATTATGCTTAGCAGGTAGGCTTGCAGATTAGTAATTTCTTTTGGGTGGGGGAGGGGGATGTTCCCTAACACATAATGTATTTATTAGTTCCTTGCCCACCCCCAAAAGACTTCATAAAGAGTAACTCTACATTTGTTGAAGAAAAAAACCCCTCCCCCTCTGGATGATTTCTGTACATTGCAGGGATTGTAACAAACTTTATAGCAGATTCTTACCTTTTATTTTTCTGAAGAAATAGCTGTTTTGTTTGAAAGTGACTGGGAATGTGAATGGGAGTGACTTTATCATTATCAATCAGCTGCTGTACCTGCAGGGCTCTAATGAGGAAAGCGGCTGGGTCTGCATTCCTTTAGATGTGATGTCCCTTTGGGAGTGTCTCACCAAAACTGACATTATTGTTGCAGGGGATGCCCAAAATCTGACTTGTATCTTAGTGCAGACTTCTGGGGAATCAGCGAGCCAATCACACAAGCAGGAAATGTCATTTCTAAGGGGTTTTCTGTATACCATGTGTGTACAGAGCGCCTCCAGGTGGCCATATTGAATTTCTGGGGGGTGTTCTGTATACCATCTGTGTACAGAGCGCCTCCAGGTGGTCATATTGCATTTTTGGGGGGGCTTTCTGTATACCATCTGTGTGCAGAGAGCCTCCAGGTGGCCATATTGTATTTCTGGGGGGGGGGGGGGTTCTGTATACCATCTGTGTACAGAGCGCCTCCAGGTGGCCATATTAAATTTTACAGAAAATTACGGCGACTGCAGATTGAAAAGGAAAGATTTTAATAATATTCAAATTACAATATGACTTATGTAGTGATTGTATATGTACCATTTTTTCCCCATGAAAGTGGAACTACTCTTTTTTGATAAATAATAGCTAAATAAATATAAATAAATAAAAAATTCTCTTTTTTTTTTTGCTACCTCAATGTGATCACTGACGCGTTTCTTCTTTATATCCTGGATAATTGCTTCTTTTGTCCTCCCTTGGTTACTCCCGTTTCTTGACAACGAATTTTCTACATTTTCGTATTGACCTTGGACATATGTATACAGATATGGGAGATCAGCTGTGCCGCCCCCTAGTCACCAAATGCAAATATATTTTGTTCACACCGGATTTTGTTACTTTTGTATCGATAATGGCCGAGTCCCAAAAGCAACTTTGTAGGAAAGTCCAAATCTTTAGTTTTTTCGCTACAGATTTCCTGCTGTAGATGTCTACAGTGTTTGCAAAAGAGCGATCATTCAGAGAGCGATCTATACATGGGAAGGTTGCAACACAAAACACGCTAAGAGGAGCGATTCTAGAACTCCGCCTACATGACAGTGCGCGGTGATAGAGCGACTTCTCGCCGCTTCATCCAATGATATCATAGACTAACCATAGAGCGAGCGCAGGTTACAGTGACTGGTAATCCGGATTTTCATTGTTGCTTTATAAAGCAAAGTATTAAACTATTAGCACTAAAATATCATTATTAGTATTAAGATGGATGACAGACCTGTACTCCAGGGAGAATTTGGTCAGCTCCTTGTGGTCGTGCAGCCATTTAAATTCGAGAGGCCAGCTCCCCTCCGCCATGCAAGTGAGAACCAAACGGTTGCCCTCCAGGTGGACCTGACTCCGCACCGGCTCCGTCTTGAAGTATGGAGGCACATCGTCTGCAGGAAAGAGAAGTTGTGTATTTAGTATCAGCGGCCAATCAGCTGTGACATTCATAGGATTCCAACATCAGCGAAATTCAGGGCCCATTCACATGTCCATAGAGTTCAACCAAATGACAAACATAAGTTATATATATATATATATATAAAAAAAATTTAAACTCTTTAAATATAGTGCGGAAGCTTTTTGAAGACCCCCAGATAGATACACTATGTTATCAAAAGTATTGGGACACCTGCCTTTACACACACACATTAACTTTAATGGCACCCCCCCCCCCCCCCCCCAATCTTATCAGAGTCTCCCATCACATCAGAAGTCTTCCCATCACATCACCCCCCCCCCCAAAAAAAAAAAAAAATCTTATCAGAGGTCCCCCCATCACATCAGAGGTCTCCCCATCACATCAGAGGTCTCCCCATCACATCAGAGGTCCGCCCCCATCACATCAGAGGTCCCCCCCATCACATCAGAGGTCCCCCCCATCACATCAGAGGTCCTCCATCACATCAGAACCCCCCTCCATCACATCAGATGTCTCCCCATCACATCAGACGCCCCCCCCCATCACATCAGAGGTCCCCCCAATCACATCAGAGGTCCCCCATCACATCAGAGGTCCCCCCATCACATCAGAGGTCCCCCCATCACATCAGAGGTCCCCCCCCCCCATCACATCAGAGGTCTTCCCATCACATCAGAAGTCTTCCCATCACATCAGAGGTCTCTCCATCACATCAGAGGTCTCTCCATCTCATCAGAGGTCCTCCATCACATCAGAGGTCTCTCCATCACATCAGAGGTCTCTCCATCACATCAGAGGTCTCTCCATCACATCAGAGGTCTCTCCATCTCATCAGAGGTTCTTCCATCACATCAGAGGTCCCTCAATCACATCAGGGTCCCCCAATCACATCAGAGGTCCTCCCATCACATCAGAGGTCCCCCCATCACATCAGAGGTCCCCCCATCACATCAGAGGTCCCCCCCCCCCATCACATCAGAGGTCTTCCCATCACATCAGAAGTCTTCCCATCACATCAGAGGTCTCTCCATCACATCAGAGGTCTCTCCATCTCATCAGAGGTCCTCCATCACATCAGAGGTCTCTCCATCACATCAGAGGTCTCTCCATCACATCAGAGGTCTCTCCATCTCATCAGAGGTTCTTCCATCACATCAGAGGTCCCTCCATCACATCAGAGGTCCCTCCATCACATCAGAGGTCCCTCCATCACATCAGAGGTCCCTCCATCACATCAGAGGTCCCTCCATCACATCAGAGGTCCCTCCATCACATCAGAGGTCCTCCATCACATCAGAGGTCCTCCATCACATCAGAATCCTCCCCTCCCCCGTTCACCATCACATTAGAAGCACCCCATCACATCAGAAGCCCCATTCTATCAAGAATTCCAGAAGCTCCCCTTCACATCACAGGTCCTCCTGTACATCAGAGGTTCCTCATCACCACAGAGTCCCCCTATCAGAGTCATAGGCCTGCCCAAGACAGCCCCCCCCTCGATCCCACCAGAGTCTCTTCTTCACATCAGAGTCCCTTATCACCACAGAGTCCCCCTGAGATCACAGAGTCCTCTCATCTATCCCTGATCCAGGGCAAATTGGTTCTCGTGCCTGTGGCACCCCTGGGGAACCTAAAGGGCACCCTGCTTGAGGAACATTGATATACAACGCCCCTTGCCTTTTGCAATGACCTTGCACCAAGTTTACTTGCTCTCTGCAGCTCCCTCGCATCCGTTTTGGGATCTGGTACCCAGACCCGGACTGTGTAGCGCTCAGTTCCTCTTTTTGAACCTATTTTTTTCCCCCAACGCACGTTTCGCATGGCGGGCCGTGGGAGCTCCGACCGAGTTTACTAACTAATTTAGGAGTGGCGGCATTCCCTGCCTTCACCAACACTCATGATTAATACATGAAGCCTGAAATATGAAAGGAGCCGCAACAGGAAAGAAAGAATTTCAAACGCAACGAGAGTGATGCGCACAAAGAAAGCGAATTTCAACAGCCGCAGAATGGAGAACAAAAGGTCAGAGCGGAGAGCTGGGGAGATGATGAGAAGTAATCTGAGCCGGCGCATTACAGAGCCGCCGCCGAGCGCCCATCGACCGTATGTATAGACACGCTGCTCAGCCAATGTGTGGGTATAACGTTACTATAAACATGCAAACAAACACACCAAAGCACTAAAATCCCATCCGCCGGAGGACGGCTATACATCACCGGGGACCCCGGGCTCACCAGCATCATCCAGTGCCCAGAAGGTGTACTGCAGCTTCTCAGCTTAGGTTTAAAGGAAAAAATAACATTTCTGGAATACATGAAAATCTTCCTTGTTTATACTTTTTAAAGCAGAGCTCCATCCAAAATTAACCAGAAAAAAACAGAAAAAAAACGAATAGTCCATTGAAAGATAAAAAAACAACATTGGCATTTGCTGCAATAGTCTCCACGCAGCACTTTTTCTCTGCCACTCGATGTCCTCAGTCTGATAGTCAGCATCATTCAACTCACTTCTCTGAGCCCATGTCATCCTGGACCCACCCCCAGTCTGTGACTGGACAGTGAAATGAGAAGCAGCACAGTGATGAGCTCATCTCTCAGGCGCTCTGCTCTCCACACATCAGAGGTCCCCCTATCACATCAGAAGTCCCACTAATTATATCAAAATTCCCACCCATCACATCAGAGGCCCCCTTATCACATTAGAAGTCACATCTATCACATCAGAGGACCCCCATCACATCAGAAGTCCCACCCATCACATCAGAGGCCTCCTCATCACATCAGAGGTCCCCTCATCACATCAGAGGTCCCCTCATCACATCAGAGGTCCCCTCATCACATCAGAGGTCCTCCCATCACATCAGAGGTCCCCTCATCACATCAGAGGTCCCCTCATCACATCAGAGGTCCCCCCCCATCACATCAGAGGTCCCCCATCACATCAGAAGTCCCACCCATCACATCAGAAGTCCTGCCCATCACATCAGAGGTCCCCCATCAAATCAGAAGTCCCACCCATTACATCAGAAGTCCTGCCCATCACATCAGAAGTCCCACCCATCACATCAGAGGTCCCCCCCCCATCACATCAGAGGTCCCCCATCAAATCAGAAGTCCCACCCATTACATCAGAAGTCACGCCCATCACATCAGAAGTCACGCCCATCACATCAGAGGACCCCTGTTCACATCAGAGGAACCCCCTTTACATCAGAGGTCCCCCCCATCACATCAGAGGTTCCCCCCATCACATCAGAGGTCTCCCTCATCACATCAGAAGTGACACCATTACATCAGAGTATCCACCTTTACATCAGAGGTCCCCTCTCATCACATCAGAGGTCCCCTCTCATCACATCAGAGGTCCCCTCTCATCACATCAGAGGTCCCCCCCATCACATCAGAAATCCCCCCCATCACATCAGAGGTCCCCCCCATCACATCAGAGATCCCCTCTCATCACATCAGAGGTCCCCCCCATCACATCAGAAGTCCCCCCCATCACATCAGAGGCCCCCCCATCACATCAGAGGTCCTCCCATCACATCAGAAGTGACACCATTACATCAGAGTAACCACCTTTACATCAGAGGTCCCCTCTCATCACATCAGAGGTCCCCTCTCATCACATCAGAGGTCCCCTCTCATCACATCAGAGGTCCCCCCCATCACATCAGAGGTCCTCCCATCACATCAGAGGTCCCCCCCATCACATTTGAGGTCCTCCCATCACATCAGAGGTCACACCTATCACATCAGAGGTCCTCCCATCGCATCAGAAGTCACACCCATCATATCAGAGCCCCCGCCCATCACATCAGAGCAGGGCCGTCTTTAATATTGATTGGACCCTAGGCAAATACTTTCTAGGGCCTCCCATCAGATCAGGTAGTGATTGTGATTGGTTGCCAGAGGTTACAGTGTGTAGCACCCTGGTGTTTATGCAGGGTTGCTAAACCAATTTAGTTTTGCCAGTAGTTTTGATTCCCCCCTAATTCTGGAATTTCTGCACTTCTCTCTTCTGTCACTAGGTGGCTTTATAGCTGGTGACATTAGATAGACAAGGACATAGCAAGGACAGATTATGAATGGATGGGGTTGTCTGAGCCAAAGGGCAAGGGTTTCTTTAAGCCCCTTGGCCTGCTGGGAGAGCCTATTTGGGTGGAATCAGGTGATCGGTGTTCTGTGCCACCCGGACGGCTGTCTGGGTGGACGTGTGTTATGCTGCCCGGGTTGCTAGCATACCTCCCAACATTTTGAGATGGGAATGAGGGACACCTACTAACAACCATATGTAGGCATAGGACAAGATCCCTGCCACACCCCTTTAAAGGAGAATTAACCCCCCAAAAAAGGTTAATCAAATCCACAAGTGCTTTTTTTAACACTACTATTCCTTTATATTGGCTTTTAAAACGTACAAATGCAGCAATTTTCAGAAATTGGATGAAAGGTTTAGTACTGGGAAAGATAAAAAGTGCATTTTATATACAACTATATGGTTCAGACCAAAATGACGGACAAATGAGGAGGAAAGTGGGACAGAGGGACAGTTTAGAGCTATGTGCTAGGCTGTCTGAGGGCCTATCCAGAAGCAGGAGAAGCAGCGCAGGGTTCGGACTGCAGGATTGGAATCCAACCGAGAGTAAAGGTTCAGCCTGACAGGGAACCGGTTGTGGTCGAAGGTAGAGGGGAAGCTGTCGCCACTAAGGGACCACCCACCTTGTTGCCGGAGACCACTGTAAGTAAGCTGGAGCCAGTACCAGAGCAGTCTTCTCACCAGCCGGTGAGGGTGAAGAACTGGGAAAACTTCAGCAAGTGCCAAGCCAGGGACTCGGCGGACAGCAAAGATGACACTTGAGGAGCATCAGTGAGTGCCAAGCCAGGGACCCAGCAGGGAAGCAGGGATGACGCTTCAGGAAGATACCGAGTTATGGAAGTGGAAGAGCTTAGGGGGATCCAGTGGTGATTGGGTCTGAGAGTCTAATGAGAGATTGGAAACTTGGTGAGTGAAGACCTACAGTGAGAGACTGTAGAGTGCGAGGAGAACTATTGTGTTACTAATAGTTAAATACAATTAGTGACTGTCACAAGATTGTTGTCATAGGAGACAGTGGTCCTACCTATACTGAAGTGGTGGCCGGCTGGAGGCCTTCCACTGTATAGCTGTCTACCTATAGAAGTCTTGAAGTCTGCCAATTATCATTGCATCTACGTAAGGGTGTCCTCGCCCTAACCTGCTCTCCCACAGTTCTGTTAAGAGACATCAAATCTCTTTTGCATTCAAAAAGTGTCTGGCGCCCATCACTGCATCTTGCATCACACCCACCATGCCTTGTAACCCACTCTACAAAAATGGATGTCAGCTATCCCTTACTCTGAAGGTCACTATTAGGCCTTTGGATGCCTGGGACCTTGCTACAAGTGTATTATCACTCACTGACTGGCTGCTAGAGGTTACAGCACACAGTATGGCTCACTGATTATTTGCTAGAGGTTACAGCACATGACTTCTGCTCGTCGATTGGTTTCTGGAGGTTACTGGACATCCTAGCAACCAATGAGTGGTAAGATGTTACTGCACATCCTTACCGCTCAATGATTGATTGCAAGAGGTTAGTGCACATCATTACTGCTCACTGATTGGTTGCTAAAGGTTACAGCACATCATCTCCTCACTGCCTGCACACCATGGACTGGGGAGGTGAGGGGACTCATCAGTAGACAGAAAACTCCTAGGGATCCTAGGACTCCTGGGATCAGTGGCAATGCTGGGGAAGGGGTGTGTATAATCAGTGGCAATGCTGGGGGTTGATGGGATCCGCGGCAGTGGTGGTGGGGGGGATGGGATTAATTAGAAGGCAGTACACTGTGGCAAATTCTGAATCATGTAGAACAAAGCTGAAAAATCTTTGGCAAGTATATAGTGGGGGATTCTACACTGACCCCCAATGTGAGGAGGGGGGGAGGGATTTACACTGACCACCAATGTGAGGTGGAATTTGCACTGACCACCAATGTAAAGGGGGATTTACACTGACCACCAGTGTAAGTGGAATTTTGCACTTACCACCAATGTAAAGGGAAATGTACACTGATCACCAATGTTCTGAAGAGTGTACACTGACAACCAATGTAAGGGGGACCTTCATACTGGCCACTAGTGTGAATGGAAGGATTGTACACCAAGCTCCAATGTAATGAGAAGATTTACACTGACCACCAATGTAACTGAGACATTTAAACCGCATTCACATTTCTTTGTGTCGGGAACGCATGCAGAATCGCTTTCCAAAGCAGATACACAGCAGTGCCATTAATTGTTTATGACACCCTCACACATCTGCTGAGATGTGCGTATGCACCAAAATTTACAGTGCAATGGCACCATGTTATTTTGAAAAAGGGTTCCACCTCCAATTTGCTTACCTTTGCAGAACAGGCTGATGTTAGGCTTAATGACCACAGTTGTAGGCAGGACTTTCAAGCATGTCCCTTTACCTCCCCAGAGGGCAGCATTCAGCAGAAGTGATGGTGGATATGACCTCGGGGGGGGGGGGGGATGATATACATATGAATGCCACTGGTCCATGGCTATTTACATAATAATGCAGGTTATTTACATGTAAACACAGGGTCTGCAGGTGAGTCATCTGTGCATGACAATAGGGCAGAGCTGGTCAGCATTAGTAACAGAGCTTCACACTGAGATATCAGGACACAGCACGGGACTAAAACTTCAACGGACAAGGGAATTTAAACTGGGAAAGCAGGCAAGTATGAGGCAGCTGCTTTAGGCCCCACAACAACGATGGGGCCCAGGGCAGCTGCCCCTTTTGCCCTGCTTCAATGACGGCCCTGCATCAGAGGTCCCCTCATCACATCAGAGGTCCTCCCATCACAGTCTTGAGGAGTGGAATTTCCTAGGCAGGCTGTATTTGCATAGGCAATGCTCACGTGTGATGCTGAGCCTCCATGATTGAATGACATCCAATGGTGGGCCAGGGACAAGCAGGCTGGGAAGGAAAGGGCTACATGATTGTGGTCCTGCTCCAGGAAATGGGGCAGGGCTCTATCTATCTGACTTGCTGCAGCTTCTAATGCACATTGTAAGAAGCTCACAGTGTGCAGTGAGCAAGCCATTCCAGTCCAGGAAAGGAGAAGGCACAACTGTGCATGACTGAAGGGGGGGGCGGAGGGTTCAGCTTTAAAGGCCAAAGCCTATTGGCCAAGCATGTGCAGCACCCCAGAAGGTGAAGCTCGGAGGGTGTTACTGTGCCTGGCCAGTAAACAGGAAACACGTTGGCATTGGTATAAACAAGAAGAAGAAGGTGGAAACCCTTCCAGATCTGGGGTATGATGTTACACATGGATAACAGAAAATGAAATCTCTGGCGCATGCGTTTCGTCCCTCGAAATCCCCCCTCCTCCCCCACCCATCCCATCATGTACACCTCATCAGGGGACATTGCAATGAATTTTGTTTTGACTTTTTTTTTCTGTTTCTTCTCCTCTCCAGACTGAATGTTTAAAAATAAATTTCCGTCCCGTTTCGCGCCCAGCGGGGCTGTAATCCGACGTAACCAGCAAAGCAGACACTTACTCAGATTGCCAGGCACGCCGGGGGTCTGAGAGAGACAGAGATGCTTTAAGCAATTATGCTATACTTTACATCTCATCCTGCGAGGTTTATGTGCTGTTGGATTAGCGGCAAACGCGGCATTGTGTTGTGTGGTAGAGAGGTGAGCTACAAGGCGCCACGGGGAGACTGCTACAGCACCGAGTGTTGTTAACATCTTCCCCGCTACATAAAAAGATGGAAAAAGAAAAAAAAGAATCTTAAAGTAGACAGGCAACCTCAGCACTCCAGCTGCAGTGCAACTACAAATCTCATTAACCCCCCCCTCTGGGAGCCATGCCTGCGGTTGTTAGACTCTTGCAATGCCTCATGGGGGTTTGTAGTCTCAACACAGCTGGAGTGCCAAGGGTGTCGACAAATTATTTTTAATTGTATCAAAAAACAAAAAAAACTTTCTTTCAAGTAGAAGTAGGAAATGGGCGTGCCCAGAGGAAGTCGCCAAAAGTGAATCAAAAAAAGCTAACATGTTTCAGGTATTCAAAAGGGCCCCCTTCTTCAGGGCTCAGTATTGGTGATGAAGGGTGTACTGGACCGATACAACTGGAGGGATCCTGAGGGGTGATTAGTAGGACCTCTCCAAAAGGAACTTTTTTTTAAGTAGAATTAGAAACTGGGTGTACCCAGAGGAAGGGGAATCCTGGACGGATTCTGAGGGGGTGATTAGTAGAACCTCTCCAGAAGGAACTTTTTAAGTAGATTTAGAAACTGGGTGTGCCTAGAGGAAGACACCAAAAGTGGATAAAAAAAAGCCAACATGTTTCAGGGGTTCAAAGGGGCCGCCTTTATCAGGGTTCAGTATTGGTGATGAAGGGTGTACTGGACTGATATAACCGGAGGGATCCTGAGGTGTGGATTAGTAGGACCTCTCCAAAAGGAACTTTTTCAAGTAAAAGTAGGAACTAGGTGTGCCCAGAGGAAGGGGAATCCTGGAGTGATCCTGAGGGGTGATTAGTAAGTAGGACCTCTCCAGAAGGAACTTTCCAAGTAGAAGTAGGAAATGGGTGTGTCCAGAGGAAGGTGCCAAAAGTGGATCAGAAAAAGCCAACATGTTGCAGGGGTTCAAAGGGGCCCCCTTAATCAGTCTCAGTATGGATGATGACGGGTGTACTGGACTGATACAACTGGAGGTATCCCGAGTGGTAATTAGTAGGACCTCTCCAGAAGGAACTTTTTCAAGTAGGATGTGGGTGTGCGCAGAGGTAGGTGCCAAAAGAGGATCAAAAAAAGCCAACATGTTTCAGGGGTTCTTGGCTTTTTTTTACATTTACTTTTGGCATCTTCCTCTGGGCACACCCAGTTCCTACTATTGATTAAAAAAAGTTCCTTCTTGGCATGGTTCAGAACACTATTTGTTCACCAATACTGAGCCCTTATGAAGGGGGAGCCATTGAATACCTGAAATGTGTTGGCTTTTTATGATCCACTTTTAGCGCCGTCCTCTGGGCACACCCAGTTCCTACTTCTACTTGAAAAAGCTCCTTCTGGAGAGTTACGACTAATCACCCCCAGGATCCCTCCAATACACCCTTCATCACCAATACTGAGCCCTGATGAAGGGGGACCCTTTGAACCCCTGAAATGTGTTGGCTTTTTTTTTATCCACTTTTGGCGCCTTCCTCTGGACACACCCAGTTCCTACTTAAACTTGAAAAAGTTCCTTCTAGAGAGATCCTACTAATTAGCCCTCAGGATCCCTCCATTTGTATCAGTCCATTTTCCCCCTTATTACCAATACTAGGCCCTGATGAAGGGGGACCATTTGAACCCTTGAAACACATTGGCTTCTTTTACCTGCTTTTGGCGCCTTCTTCTGGGCACACCCAGTTCCTACTTCTACTTGAGAAAGTTCCTTCTGGAGAGATCCTAAATACCACCCTTATCCCCCAGTTGCATCAGTCCAGAACACTATTCATTCACCAATATTGATACAACTGGAGAGATCCTGGGGGGTTATTAGTATAATCTCTCAAGAAGGAACTTTTTTAAATAGAAGTAGGAACTGGGTATGCCCAAAAGAAGGTGCCAAAAGCAGGTAAAAAAAATCCAACACGTTTCAGGGGTTCAAAGTGCCCCCCTTCATCAGGGCTTAGATTGGTGATGAAGGGTGTACTCGACTGATAGAACTGGAAGGATCCTGAAACGTACTTAGTAGGATCTCTCCAGAAGGAACTTTTTCAAGTAGAAGAAGGAACTGGGTGTGCCCAGAAGAAGCGGGTCAAAAAAGCCAACATGTTTCAGGGGTTCAAAGAGGTCCCCTTCATCAGGGCTTAGCATTGGAAAAAAGAAGGGCGTGTTAGGCTGATACAATTGGAGGGATTCTGAGGTGTAATTAGTAGGACCTCTCCAGAAGGACATTTTTCAAGTAGAAGTAGGAACTGGATGTGCCTAGAGGAAGGTGCCAAAAGTGGATAAAAAAAAAGGCAACACATTTCAGGGGTTCAAAGTGTCCCCCTTCATCAGGACTTAATATTGGTGAATGAAGGGTGTACTGGACTGATACAACTGGAGGGATCCTGAGTGGCAATTAGTAGGACCTCTCCAGAAGGACATTTTTCAAGTAGAAGTAGGAACTGGATGTGCCTAGAGGAAGGTGCCAAAAGTGGGGAAAAAAAAGCCAACACGTTTCAGGGGTTAAAAGTGTCCCCGTTCATCAGGACTTAGTATTGGAAAAAAGAAGGGCATAGTAGGCTGATACAATTTGAGGGATCCTGAGATGTAATTAGTAGGACCTCTCCAGGAGGACATTTTTCAAGTAGAAGCAGGAACTGGATGTGCCTAGAGGAAGGTGCCAAAAGTGGATAAAAAAAAGCCAACACGTTTCAGGGGTTCAAAGTGTCCCCCTTCATCAGGACTTAGTATTGGAAAAAAGAAGGGCATACCTGGCTGATACAATTTGAGGGATCCTGAGATGTAATTAGTAGGACCTCTCCAGAAGGAACTTTTTCAAAAAAGTAGGAACTGGGTGTGCCCAGAAGAAGATGCCAAAAGCGGGTCAAAAAAGCCAACATGTTTCAGGGGTTCAAAGTGTCCCCCTTCATCAGGACTTGGTATTGGAGAACGAAGGGTGTACTGGACTCATACAACTGGAGGGATCCTGATGGGTGATTTCCTCTTGTTGGGATCCAACTTTCTTTTTTGGTTTCTTGATACATTTTATTTACACAGAAAAAACATACAATTCATTTTTTCAATCATGAAAAAAGTTAGGTGTGTTCTAGAAAAGCCTTCTATTTCAGAGCATGGCTCCCTTCACAATGGATGGCGGAGAATGGAGCACAGACACAGCCGGTTTTTACCACCCCCTGATCAGAGCTGAAGAATTCGGCAGATGGAGCTCCACCTACATCAGGTTTCCATCTTTTTTTCCCCTTCTTTGTAAATTTGTTTCTGCGCCTTCCAATTAAGTTCCCGTTAGATCTGGATTAAGTCGCCCCGAAAATCGTTAGTTCCATCGCTCGGCGTCCTACCCTGCGAATCTGCCGAGTCAGAGGAGTGAAGATTTTTATTAATCTGCATCCAGGTTTGTCTGATCTGCAGACGGCAACTCCACCGGGAGGCCAGGCAATCCTGACTCATGAACCGCATGACGCAACTTGGATCTGCATGAACGCTGAAGTGAATCAAACAATTAGTGAAGCTCGGATTTTTTAATTGATTCGTCCTTCGCTTTGGAATAACTCCATCGTCTCCTGCGCACCAACTGCAAGTCTGGCGACTGCGCCTGCGCTGGCTTCTGCTACTGGAGGGGGGGCGGGGCAATAAGGGGACATTTCAAAGTAGAAATTTAGAAGTCTTTTTTTATTACTATTGGCAGATATAAAAGAAATAACATTTTATATTTAAATTACCCCATAATCATTGCATCAAGAAAAGTACATTTTTTATTGTTGTTGTCTTTGTGTAAGTACCCAAAATTGACATGTTCTCCGCTCCTTGCAGACCATGTAAAGCAGAGCTCACACTGGGGGAGGGAGAAGCAGCACAAGGAGCCAATCATGTGTTCCGCAGTGCAATAAGCATGCTAATAGGAGGAGAGAGCAGAGTGACAAAGAGATGAGCTCATTAGTCTGCGGTTTCTCTTTTCACTGTCCAGTCACAGGGCAAAGGTGGGTGGGAGACCTGGGAGTGAAAGTGAAACTGCAGCAGAAAATGATTAGGTACCCTCTCCTCTCTTATATATATATATATATATATATATATATATATATATATATATAAATTATATTTTATAATAATTAATAATAATATATTTTTATAATAATATTTTATCTATCTATATATATATATATACTTTATCTAGACTGGCTGTTGGCTGTGGCAGGGGCAACTGTGCCCCCTATTTCCTGTATGGGTGTCACAATGACAGGAAGTGAGAGAAAATGCGTCCAATAGGGGTCACAGACAGAAAAACTTAAAAAAAAGTCAGGCTTTGCAGTTGAGGAGGCGGGGCATTGACGTCCTAGGAATATTGAGGAGGCGGGGCAGTGACTCCCTAGGAATAGTGAGGAGGCGGGGCAGTGACTCCCTAGTAATATTGAGACGGGGCAGTGACTCCCTAGTAATATTGAGGAAGCGGGGCAGTGAATCCCTAGGAATATTGAGGAGGCGGGGCAGTGAATCCCTAGGATATTGAGGAGGCTTTGCAGTTGAGGAGGCGGGGCATTGACGTCCTAGGAATATTGAGGAGGCGGGGCAGTGACTCCCTAGGAATATTGAAAAAGTGGGGCAGTGACGCCCTAGGAATAGTGAGGAGGCGGGGCAGTGACTCCCTAGGAATATTGAGGAGGCGGGGCAGTGACTCCCTAGGAAAATTGAGGAGGCGGGGCAGTGACTCCCTAGGAAAATTGAGGAGGCGGGGCAGTGACTCTCTAGGAATATTGAGGAGGCTTTGCAGTTGAGTAGGCGGGGCATTGACGTGCTAGGAATATTGAGGAGGCGGGGCAGTGACTCCCTAGTAATATTGAAAAGGTGGGGCAGTGATGCCCTAGGAATATTGAGGAGGCGGGGCAGTGACTCCCTAGGAATATTGAGGAGGCGGGGCAGTGACTCCCTAGGAGTATTGAGGAGGCGGGGCAGTGACTCCCTAGGAATATTGAGGAGGCGGGGCAGTGACTCCCCAGGAATATTGAGGAGGCGGGGCAGTGACTCTCTAGGAATATTGAGGAGGCGGGGCAGTGACCCTCTAAGGCAGGAGTAGGCAACCTGGGGCCCTCCAGCTGTTGCAGAACTACAAGTCCCATCATGCCTCTGGGAGTAATTGTAACTGCCAGCCTTGCAATGCCTCATGGGAAATGTAGTTCCACAACAGCTGGAGGGCCCCAGGTTGCCTACCCTTGCTCTAAGGATATGATGGCCGATTCAGAAAGCGGTGTCAGCCTATAGCATGGGTGCTCAACCTGCGGCCCTCCAGCTGCTGCGGCAGTCCCATCATTGACGTCCTAGGAATATTGAGGAGGCGGGGCAGTGACTCCCTAGGAATATTGAAAAAGTGGGGCAGTGACGCCCTAGGAAAAGTGAGGAGGCGGGGCAGTGACTCCCTAGAAATATTGAGGAGGCGGGGCAGTGACTCCCTAGAAATATTGAGGAGGCGGGGCAGTGACTCCCTAGGAATATTGTATGGGTGTCACAATGACAGGAAGTGAGAGAAAATGCGTCCAATAGGGGTCACAGACAGAAAAACTTAAAAAAAAGTCAGGCTTTGCAGTTGAGGAGGCGGGGCATTGACGTCCTAGGAATATTGAGGAGGCGGGGCAGTGACTCCCTAGGAATATTGAGGAGGCGGGGCAGTGACTTCCTAGTAATATTGAAAAGGTGGGGCAGTGACGCCCTAGGAATATTGAGGAGGCGGGGCAGTGACTCCCTAGTAATATTGAAAAGGTGGGGCAGTGACGCCCTAGGAATATTGAGGAGGCGGGGCAGTGACTCCCTAGGAATATTGAGGAGGCGGGGCAGTGACTCCCTAGGAGTATTGAGAAGGCAGGGCACTGACTCCCTAGGAATATTGAGGAGGCGGGGCAGTGACTCTCTAGGAATATTGACGAGGCGGGGCAGTGACCCTCTAAGGCAGGAGTAGGTAACCTGGGGCCCTCCAGCTGTTGCAGAACTACAAGTCCCATCATGCCTCTGGGAGTAATTGTAACTGCCAGCCTTGCAATGCCTCATGGGAAATGTAGTTCCACAACAGCTGGAGGGCCCCAGGTTGCCTACCCTTGCTCTAAGGATATGATGGCCGATTCAGAAAGTGGTGTCAGCCTATAGCATGGGTGCTCAACCTGCGGCCCTCCAGCTGCTGCGGCAGTCCCATCATGCCTCTGCCTGTGGGAGGAGTCATGCTTGCAACTGCCGGCCTTGCAATGCCTCATGGGACTTGCAGTTCCGCAACAGCTGGAGGGCCACAGGTTGAGCACCCTTGGCCTTAAATATACGGGCAAGGCCATCTTTAATACCCATTGGATCCTGGGCAAACATTTTCCTGGGCCCTCCTGAATCCACATATCAGCTATTTGCGGGTAGTGGGGGCTCAGGAGGCAGCTGCATCGGGCCCCACAACAGTGACTAGGCCTTGGGAAGCTGCCCCTTTTGCTCCGCGGTAAAGACGGCAGACAGGGGACACGGGGGGGGGGGGGCAAGAAGCTCCAGCACTGGGGAAAAAAAACAAAAATAAAAATGCAGATAGCGTCTCAATTGCACGGCATGTTTTATTCGCAGCGTATTGCCCCTTTATATTTGTTTTTTACAAACTTTGTGGGGCCAAATAAAAAACATTCCAGGATCAAACCACGCCGCAACATGTTCTAAAGTTTCTGGAGATCAAACCGATTCATGACATCCCTTTTGGTGAATTATAAATGCGACAGCGCTGAACTCATGATACCTATCCCTTTCCGTACCGCCGGCGACTAATCGTAAGCTCTTGGGACCGGCCTTCCCTTTCTTGCTCTGACAGGTCTGATCATCTCAGCCAGGCATATAAAACTATCAGAGCGACCATTAACAAAACCGACTCCGGGTTCTAAGCGGAAACCCTTTTGCGCCCCCTCCCCGAAACCTGGCGGAGTGCGTGATTCATTCGTCAGGCGCCATGTATATTTGATGAGCTCTGGCTGGCCCTGCAGCGCCGCTCAGCCGAACAAACTCCAAATTGTCAACTTAAACATTTTAAATGTTTGATGTGCGCGCTGTGCGCTCGGGGAAACCAATCACCCACGGCTTATACGTCGCCGAGCCCCCACCAGGAATTATTAATCAGAGGCGAGATATTTCACCGGAGTCGGGGAACTGAATTGTTCCCTTGTAATTTATGTTATGGCGTAGATCGTCGGTTTAATTCTTCCAAGCTTGGGGGGGGGGGGGGGGGGTGAGGAGGACGACACGCCGATGGGAATCTTCTGTTAGCCGACCACCTAACTGGGAAAGTACGTCACGTTATGACTGCAGCTAGACGCCATAACCCTGGCATCATTTCCCTTAGGCTGTCATATAAAAGTGATCTCAGTGGCGGATTCGCCGCAAGATCACTTTTATTATTGGCGGGAGATGTGCACCCCCCCCGCCGCTTCCCAGGTTAACTTTATTGATCGTCAGGTGTTTTTTTTTTTGGGGTGGGGCCCCAAACAATCCATCCTGACACCCCCCCCCCCCCACAGGTTCATGTCACAATCACCCCCCCCCCCCCCCCCCCGGTTGGTCAGACGGCCACCAGCCCTGCACTTACCGCATCTAGAGGTCAGGGGCGGCGCTTCCTCTGGGTGGCGGGTGTGGGCTAAACTAGACATGTGCAATTCCTTCTGCTCCAAATTTGTTTAACTAATTTCGACAAATTCGTCCATTCGGAAATATTCGAATAAACGAAAACGAGTTTCACAAATTTTTCCGAATATTCGTAATTTCTTAAAAACTAATATTCAAAAATTCGTAAACTCGTAAATTTGAAGATTCGTAAATTCGAATATTCAAAAATTCGTAAACTTGTAAGTTCAAAAAATTCTAAAATTTCAATATTCAAAAATGTGTAAATTCGAAAATTCGTAAATTTGAATAATTCAAAAATTCATAAACCTCATAAATTTGAATAATTTGAAAACTGAAAATTTGAAAATCTGAAATAATAACGAACGAATAATTTAACCACTTCTCGCAAAACGACGTACCTGTACGCCAAATACCGGGGTTATGGTAGCAGCTAGCTCGATAATGTAGAAAAAAAAATGATCCACACTCCGTTTGTTGCTCTTAAAATTTCTTCATTTTATTGACTAGCCACAGTGAGCAAACGCAAATTAAGTCAGTTGACGAGTTTCAGCCTATAAGGCCTTAGTCATAACCTCTGTATTTTCAGGAACGCCATGTGTTTCTCATTCGGATAAAAGTGGTCCTCCGCGGCGGATTCATCGCAAGATCACTTTTAATCGGTGGCGGGGGAGGTGCCCACTTCCCTCCCGCTGCGCTCCGGTCGTCTCCGCCGCCTTACTGGATTTGCCGGTAGCGGCGGAGACGATCACGTCCTTTCCCTGCCGATCGAGGGGAAGATGGCCCCCGCTTGGCTCCATAGCATGAGAGAGCTCTTAAAGGAGAAATGTTTTAATTTTTTTTCAAGTGCTATTTTAACTTTTTTTATATATTTTTTTATTGCATTTTAGTGTAAATATAAGATCTGAGGTCTTTTTGACCCCAGATCTCATATTTAAGAGGACCTGTCATGCTTTTTTTCTATTACTAAGGGATGTTTACATTCCTTGTAATAGACATAAAAGTGACCCAATTTTTTTTTTTTTTAAAAAGACAGTGTCAAAATAAAAAATGAAAAGTAGAATAAATAAGAATTTTTTTTTTTTTAAAGCGCCCGTCCCGACGTGCTCGTGCGCGGGAGCGAACGCATACGTGAGCTGCGCCCGCATATGAAAACGGTGTTCAAACCACACATGTGAGGTATCGCCGCGATCGTTAGAGCGAGAGCAATAATTCTAGCCTTAGACCTCCTCTGTAACTGGTAACCTGTATACATTTTTAAACATCGCCTACGGAGATTTGTAAGGGTAAAAGTCGCCATTCCACAAGCGGGCGCAATTTTGAAGTGTGACATGTTGGGTATCAATTTACTCGGAGTAACATTATCTTTCACAATATAAAAAAAAATTGGGCTAACTTTACTGTTGTCTTATTTTTTAATTAAAAAAATCTATATATATCTATATATATATATATATATATATATATATCTCTCTCTCTCTCTATATATATATATATATATATATATATATATATATATATATATATATATATCTCTATCTCTATCTATATATATATATATATATATATATATATATAGAGAGAGATATATATATATATATATATATATATATATATATATATAGTTTCGGGGTTCTAAGTAATTTTCTAACAAAAAAAAACTCTTTAACTTGTAAACAAGTGTCAAAAAGAGGCTCGGGGCTGAAGTGGTTAACTATTACTAACTATTAAATTATAGGTATTGGAATTTCCTTTCAAATTTGAAATTTGGCTGTGAGTGAACGCAACGAATACGAATTTACCCGAAGTTAGGAATTATCCGAAATAACGAATGCCGCATGTCAACGAATGGCATGGAACAAATTAATAATAATAATAAATAACAATACTAATATTAAAAACTTTTTATTATTATTATGATTATTAATTTGTAACTTTGGATAAATTCGTATTTGTTACGTTCACCAACAGCCAAATTTGAAAGGAAATTCCACTACCTATAATTTAATAGTTAGTTAGTCATTCTTTTGAATTTTCAAGTTTTCTTTCTTATTTTCGGATTTTCAAATTGACAAATTTTAAAATTTACGAATTGCGATCATAACAAATGACCCAAAAAAACAAAAAACAAAAAAAACATAATAACTCGGCAATCCTTGCAGGAAATAAGAAAGGATTTAGGGGAGATCTGGGACTTCCATTCTCGGGTCTCTTATGGAGAGGACGGGGAAGTGGCGAGTTACAAACATGGCGGACATAGGGGAGAACTTAAGGCAGCGACACTTCTGGTCGCCCCCCCCCCAGCACGCCATCCTCTCTGTCATGACGCAAAGATGAGACCCGTCTTCCAGAGGAGAGGAGTAAAGAAAACCGTCCCTCAGGCAAGGAAAGGATTGAATTAATCCCCGGAAGATCTCGTTTAGATAGCTAGCTCTGCAGGGCAGATGCGCTCTCTTATCTGATATACGCCGCGCTGCTCTCATAATTTTATTAGCCCAGCTTGTGTGTGACTCATAAATAACCATGTATAGATTCCACCTCCGGAGTGCACAGTACAAGTGGTCAGTGACATTAATATGATATCGGAATGTAGCCGAGGAAATTATCATATCACAAGATGAGCCGGTACAGCCGAGGCCGCCCGCCACTACACCACGCCGGAGGCCCCCGAGGCGCATTCAGCCTTCCAGTCCGCCATCTAAACTCCTTATCTTACTGATTCTCAAATGTTCACTTGGTGGACCCATCGCTGGGTATATATTGTGCCAGCGCAACACTTCCAGGTGTTTATTAACTCTCACAGTATTCTCCTGACAATGCAGCTTCTCTCCAAAAGGATGGCGCCATTTTGCCCAGGCATCATTCAGGGTCACCATCTACTTCAGATAAATTATCTCTAAACAAGAACCATTCATCTATCCTTTTAATTTGCAAAGTTACAATGCACAGTCTGATCAATGAGGGGCGGGGAGACTGAGGAAATGCTTCCTCCTCCTTCTAAAAAGTTACAATGTACAGTCTGATCACTGGGGAGGAGACTGAGGAAATGCCCCCTCCTCCTCCTCGTACAAAGTTACAATGTACAGTCTGATCACTGGGGGAGGGGAGACTGAGGAAATGCTTCCTCCTCCTTCTACAAAGTTACAATGTACAGTCTGATCACTGGGGGAGGAGACTGAGGAAATGCCCCCTCCTCCTCCTCGTACAAAGTTACAATGTACAGTCTGATCACTGGGGGAGGGGAGACTGAGGAAATGCTTCCTTCTCCTTCTACAAAGTTACAATATACAGTCTGATCACTGGGGGAGGGGAGACTGAAGATTTGCTTCCTCTGACCCATAGAGCTATAAGTACTTGCATCCCAGCCCTGGTGAAGGAGGGCTTCTGCAACCCCTGAAATGCGCTAGCCACTTTTATTTGTTTGAAATTAATAATAAACCTAATCCAGACACACATCAGTCAATTGGTGCTCTTTATTCCTGGAAAATACAAATGATTTCACATTGGTTGACTTTTTAGCAATAAAATGATCGATATTGAAAAATAAAAAAAAAAATTTTCTTCCTTCCTTCTATATTTTATTTATTTGTTTTAGGTAAAAATGGTTGGGAATGATAGAAAAAAAAAAAAAAGAAGAAGAAGAAGAAGAAGAATAATAAACCTCGGCCCCCCGATCCATAATGGACCATTACATCCGAGCAAACAGAAATAAATACTCCAGCACACGGCCACGCTGCGATCTGACCATCGAATGCAATTTTGTTAATCCTCTTGACTCCCGGACGCCACTGGCCGCAAATGGCTGCAGCCTGATTACGGTCAATTGCTCAGCAATCAAAGCTCAGGCCTGCGCGTGCGGCGTTAGTCCTGGGGAGCGGGGCCTCAATCTTTGGTGAAAGGAGGCAATCTGCTTCCGCTAACAACCGCTTCAGATGTCATTTTTACATTATCGAGGTTCCGAGGAGCAAAAAGATGTACATAATTTACTCCCTGGTAAAGCATTTAATCCTACCTGCTTGTGCACCAAAAAAAAAAATAATAATCTTACAGTTGATGATTAAAAACATAAAGAATAAAAAGGAAAGAAAAAAAAAAAAAGAGAAAAAAGAAAAAAGAAAAAAAAGCAAACCAAAGAACTCCTTTTTTTCCCCGTCGCACTGATGACTGATGCTGCAGGTTTGATGAGCTGAGCTTGTTGTCACAAAGGTGAGAACGGTTAACGAGCGCTCTGCACTTGCAAGTGTGGCACAGTAATGAGATTACACCTCCGAGCGACTTTCGGCTAATACTGAAGAAAAAAAAAAAAAAAAGAATTTCCAACATTAGAGAAAGTTTTGGATACGCTACAGAGATCTGGGTGCAGCAGATAAAAACTGAGAAGTGGAAGATTGGCACGACGCAAAGCCGCCAAAGTGAAAAGCAGTCAGCGCAGAGGCGATGGGTGCAGTGCAGGGACCCGCAATAACCAATCAAGTAGTAGACCCGGGGCAGGAGCTCTGCTTGTCATCAGGATCGCAACCTGTCATCAAGAGCCCAACCAACCAAATCTGGTGCTTTACCGGTGATCAGGAGCCCAACCAGCTAATCAGAAGCTTTATCTGTCATCAGGTGCCTAACCAGCCAGTCTGGTGCTTTATCTGTCATCAGGAGCCCAACCAGCCAGTCTGGTGCTTTACCTGTCATCAGGAGCCCAACCAGCCAGTTTGGTGCTTTACCTGTCATCAGGAACCCAACCAGCCAGTCTGGTGCTTTACCTGTCAGGAACCCAACCAGCCAGTCTGGTGCTTTACCAGTCATCAGGAGCCCAACTAGCCAGTCTGGTGCTTTACCTGTCATCAGGAGCCCAACCAATCTGGTGCTTTACCCGTCATCAGGAGCCCAACCAGCCAGTTTAATGCTTTACCTGTGATCAGAAGCCCAACCAGCCAGTCTGGTGCTTTACCTGTCATCAGGAGCCCAACCAGCCAGTCTGGTGCTTTACCTGTCATCAGGAGCACAACCAATCAGGTGCTTTACCCGTCATCAGGAACCCAACCAGCCAGTCTAGTGCTTTACCTGTGATCAGGAGCCCAACCAGCCAGTCTGGTGCTTTACCTGTCATCAGGAGCCCAGCCAACCAGTCTGGTGCTTTACCGGTCATCAGGAGCCCCACCAGCTAATCAGAAGCTTTATCTGTCATCGGGAGCCCAACCAGCCAGTCTGGTGCTTTACCTGTCATCAGGAGCCCAACCAGCCAGTCTAGTGCTTTACCTGTGATCAGGAGCCCAACCAGCCAGTCTGGTGCTTTACCTGTCATCAGGAGCCCAGCCAACCAGTCTGGTGCTTTACCTGTCATCAGGAGCCCAGCCAACCAGTCTGGTGCTTTACCTGTCATCAGGAGCCCCACCAGCTAATCAGAAGCTTTATCTGTCATCGGGAGCCCAACCAGCCAGTCTGGTGCTTTACCTGTCATCAGGAGCCCAGCCAGCCAGTCTGGTGCTTTACCTGTCATCAGGAGCCCAACCAGCCAGTCTGGTGCTTTA
This sequence comes from Aquarana catesbeiana, assembly GCF_042186555.1. Lineage (NCBI taxonomy): Eukaryota > Metazoa > Chordata > Amphibia > Anura > Ranidae > Aquarana > Aquarana catesbeiana. The sequence continues at coordinate 230,566,075 of NC_133335.1, read as the reverse complement.
CCTGTCATCAGGAGCCCAACCAGCTAATCAGGAGCTTTACCTTTCATCAGGAGCCCAACCAGCCAGTCTGGTGGTTTACCTGTCATCAGGAGCCCAAGCAACCAATCTGGTACTTTACCCGTCATCAGGAGCCCGACCAGCCAGTCTGGTGCTTTACCTGTCATCAGGAGCCCAACCAGCTAATTTGGTGTTTTACCTGTCATCAGGAGCCCAACCAGTCAGTCTGGTGCTTTACCTATCATCAGGAGCCCAATCAGAAGTTCTACCTGCCATCAGGAGCCTATTTAGCCAATCAGAAGCTCTGCCACTAACTTCTCTTCACACCATGTCAAGACTATAGAAGACTTCCCCTTCGTGTTATGAGGTGGGGGGTATACTGTAGGCCTGCCCTAGGGTGACAACACTGCTAAAGTATGGCGACTATGGCGAGTGTTGACACCCTAGGGGTGACAACACTCCGGGCGGAATCACCAGGTGAAATAAAGGGGAATAAAAACAGATAAAAGAAAACTAATGCCGCCACCACATCTAAGGACTGGTAATCCGTAACATGACATTTTTGTTCCTGCATTTAGATACACTTTAAGCTGGTTATATAAACATAATAATTAATAAATGACTTCAGAAAGAAAGTATATTCCCTTGGAAACACCATCCAGTCACCGTATTGCCTCCAGCAGGCCATCAAAGTGTCGTGTAGGCAGATCAAGCCATGAACATTGAGAAAAGACTCATTTGTCGTCCCTTTTAAGTTTTGCATTTTTTTTCTTTCCTTCCCTCCAGTCCCTTCTGGCTGACCATGGATTAGGAGGGAAAATCGGTGAATATTTCATGAAACCATTACTGTACCTCCGCTAAAGATGGATTTTTGCTGTTCTGAGGCGGCCACATCGCTCCGTCACTCAGTCAGACAGAAACCTCGCACCTCGGTCACATTCCCGGAGGTAACCAGGAGGCCATATCGGCCTTCCGTCTAATAGAAAACATTTTAAACTTCGAAACGAGAGCACCAAAGTTATCCAATGAAAGGTCGAGGTTCTAGAGTCAAGTCTCGCATTTCAAAAACAGGTTTTTTTTTGCCATGGCGCCCGTCTCTTAAAGAACCAATCCGTTCATTTCTAATGGGGGGAACCTGCAGTAGTATGTCCCCCCCAACGTGTGAAGCCTGTACAGTGCACATAGGCCCGGGGAGGAGGGGGCCCACTATGCACTCATTGGGGGTTTGCTCCTTGTCATGATGTCGCCCTATAAATTGAACAAGAGCAGTGCCAGCAAAAGCTGATCACGTGTGCATGTAAAACGAATGTACACCTAGCCCCAGTGCCAGGACAGGTTCCTCCAGTGCCCAGGGCAAGGATGCGGAACTGTGCCCCATCCACCGCTGCCAATGCATGATGTAAAATGGATGTACTGCCCAGTGGCCATTCTCTGACCCCTTGCCCTGGCTGTCCACGGTTGGCATAGAGTGAGCAATGCACGTGCACGGCCAATAGCTTGCGTTTTATCAACTAAAAGGCAGTTAAGCATGCACGGTGTGTTTTTTGTGCCAGCTATGGGCAGATGGGGTACAGATTGGGCATGTTAGAGGACAGTGTGTTTTCCTTGCCAGCTATGGGCAGATAGGGTGCAGAGTGGGCATGAAGCATGGTGTTTTTTTGTGCCAGCTGTGGATCGATGGGGTGCAAAGTGGGCATGTTGGAGCGTAGTGTGTTTTTAGTGCCAGCTGTGGGCAGATGGGGTGCAAAGTGGGCATGTTGGAGCATGGTGTGTTTTCTGTGCCAGCTGTGGGCAGATGGGGTACAGAGTGGGCATGTTGGAGCATGGTGTGTTTTCCATGCCAGCTGTGGGCAGATGGGGTGCAAAGTGGGCATGTTGGAGCACGGTGTGTTTTCTGTGCCAGCTGTGGGCAGATGGGGTGCAAAGTGGGCATGTTGGAGCATGGTGTGTTTTCTGTGCTAGCTGTGGGCAGATGGGGTACAGAGTGGGCATGTTGGAGCGTGGTGTGTTTTTTGTGCCACATCTGGGCAGATGGGGTACAGAGTGGGAATGTTGGAGCATTTTTTTTCCTATGCCAGCTATGGGCAGATGGGGTACAGATTGGGCATGTTAGAGGACAGTGCATTTTCCTTCCAGCTATGGGCAGATAGGGTGCAGAGTGGGCATGAAGCATGGTGTGTTTTTGTGCCAGCTGTGGATCGATGGGGTACAGAGTGGGCATGTTGGAGCATGGTGTGTTTTCCATGCCAGCTGTGGGCAGATGGGGTGCAAAGTGGGCATGTTGGAGCACGGTGTGTTTTCTGTGCCAGCTGTGGGCAGATGGGGTGCAAAGTGGGCATGTTGGAGCATGGTGTGTTTTCTGTGCTAGCTGTGGGCAGATGGGGTACAGAGTGGGCATGTTGGAGCGTGGTGTGTTTTTTGTGCCACATCTGGGCAGATGGGGTACAGAGTGGGAATGTTGGAGCATTTTATTTCCTATGCCAGCTATGGGCAGATGGGGTACAGATTGGGCATGTTAGAGGACAGTGTGTTTTCCTTCCAGCTATGGGCAGATAGGGTGCAGAGTGGGCATGAAGCATGGTGTGTTTTTGTGCCAGCTGTGGATCGATGGGGTGCAAAGTGGGCATGTTGGAGCGTAGTGTGTTTTTAGTGCCAGCTGTGGGCAGATGGGGTGCAAAGTGGGCATGTTGGAGCATGGTGTGTTTTCTGTGCCAGCTGTGGGCAGATGGGGTACAGAGTGGGCATGTTGGAGCATGGAGTGTTTTCCATGCCAGCTGTGGGCAGATGGGGAGCAAAGTGGGCATGTTGGAGCACAGTGTGTTTTCTTTGCCAGCTGTGAGCAGATGGGGTGCAAAGTGGGCATGTTGGAGCATGGTGTGTTTTCTGTGCCAGCTGTGGGCAGATGGGGTACAGAGTGGGCATGTTGGAGCATGGTGTGTTTTTTGTGCCAGATCTGGGCAGATGGGGTACAAAGTGGGAATGTTGGAGCATTTTTTTTCCTATGCCAGCTGTGGGCAGATGGGGTACAGAGTGGGCATGTTAGAGGACAGTGTGTTTTCCGTGCCAGCTATGGGCAGATAGGGTGCAGAGTGGGCATGAAGCATGGTGTGTTTTTGTGCCAGCTGTGGGTCGATGGGGTGCAAAGTGGGCATGTTGGAGCGTAGTGTGTTTTTAGTGGCAGCTGTGGGCAGGTGGGGTGCAGAATGGTCATGTTGGAGCATGGTGTGTTTTTTGTGCCAGCTGTGGGCAGATGGGGTGCAGAGTGGGCATGCTGGAGCATGGTGTGACAGCAGTAGCTGTCTGAGCAGACATGAAGTCACGACCCGCTGGTTGCTAGCCACTGATCTGGAGCATGTGGCGGGGGGTGCACCCCCCACTGCTGCACCTACCCCCTGCCCACCCTTTGTCCCGACCATGCTTGGCCTGCCTTCACACCCAGACCAGTGCCAGTGGATGGTGTGGGCATTTCCTCACCAGTCCCCCCAAACCATTCCAAATAATAGGTGCTCAAGCATAAGGACAGTAAGTGGCGCCAATGAGCTCTAGCGTAAAAATCCCAGAAGGCTCCTTTTTGAGAGAAACATTAGATGCGCATGCAGGTGTAAATGCCAACGCAGGAAGGCATCAGTGTTTACCAAACTATAGGTATATACACCATTCCTTTCTATAACTGGATGTAAATGCCACCTGCATGGGGGCAGAAAACCGTTTTTTTACGCTATCGCTCAGATTTACACCTCTTACTGCCCATCTGCCTGAATCCTAAAAGGTACTCATATAACCGAGCAAAGCGAAATAATTTTATGCAGTCTAAAGGTTGGGGGCACACAGGAGTTTATTAAGCGCAAATCAATGGGCAATGCTGATCGCATGCGCTGCTCACGCATGCAACTGTTTACATGCAATCAGCGCCCCTGACTGAGCCTGGAAACAGATGGCTTGCATCCAGGTTTGCCGGATCTGGACGCTGCATGGTGCATCACACATAGCATAGGGTAGCGTAGAAGAGAACCCAACTTCTGATCTTGCACACAGGCCCACTGAGATGCAAAGAAGAGAAACAATACTGTATTTATGCAAAATAAAATAAAAATGTTTATAAGACACAGTGCTTTTGAAAACGAAATGTTGTCAATTTAGAGTTTAGATCTACATTTAGGAAATTGAGGACGCGGTACTAATTTTTCTGAAAACAGAAGACAACCCACAGCCATGCCTTGATAGCGAAGGCCAGTCGTACTTCCCATCCAGTCTCATTATGCCAAACCTCAATGGTCTGCTAAGTACCTACAGATCTCTAGCAAAACACAGGTGAAGACCGCTGGAGCTCTCCGATTGGCTGATGGCAGGAATTTTGTTCATAAATTATTCCGAACGTTCTAAAGCCTCTCCGAAGGGATTAATCCTTCATACAGTGCTGACTTTCCTGGGCCCGTTCCAAAATTGCACAGTCAATCAGCAGTGAAAAGGGCAGCTATGCTGGGAGCATTGGCAAACCTTCAGGAAGTGCAGGAATAACAAGCGGTGGGGGGAAAAAAAAAAAGCGCAGAGTGATGTTAAAGCAGAGCTAAGTTTAAACAAACAAAAGCTATTTTAGCTTGCAAATTTTCAAGAGAAGTTACACATTCTACTACCTTACCTGTTCTTGGAATTGAAGGCTCCAGTCCCATGACCAATACCAAAACGCTAGTCACACATTCACTGCTGGATTCAGGCAAGTCAGCCACTTAAGAGCTCTACCTCCCACCAGGAGTTCAACCAGCCAATCAGAAACTCTACCTGTCATCAGGAGCCCAACCAGCCAATCAGTTCTACCTGTCATCAGCAGTCCAACCAGCCAATTATGAGCTCTACCTGTCATCAGGAGCCCAATCAGGAGCTCCACCTATGATAAAGAACCCAACCAGCCAATTCGGAGTTCTACCTGTCATCAGCAGTCCAATCGGGTGCTCTACTTGTCATCAGGAGTCCAACCAGCCAATCAGGAGCTGTACTTGTCATCTAGATACAAAACTAGTTAACCAAGAGGTCTACCTATCACCAGGAGTCCAAACAGCCTATTAGGAGCTCTACCTGTCATTATGAGGCCAACCAGCTAATCAGGAATTCTACTTGTCATCAGACTGTGAACCTGTCATCAGGAGCCCAACCAGCCAATTTGGGGCCTTACCTGACATCAGGAGCCCAGACAGACAATCATGGGGCCCAACCAGTCAATTTGGCGCTTCTCTTGTCACCATGAGTCCAGCCAGCCAAACAAAAGCTCTACCTCTCATGAGTCCAAGCAAGCAATCAGGAGCTCTATGTACTTGCCATCAGGATCCCAACTTGTCATCAGGGGCCAACAAGCCAATTGGGCTTCTGATGACAGGTAAAGTGCCAAACAAGCCAATCAGAAGCTCTGCCTGTCATCCGGATCCCAACCTGTCATCCGGAGCCCAACCAGCCAATCAACAGCTCTACTTGTCATCAGGATTCCGACCTGTCATCGGGAATCCAACAAGCCAATCAGTAAAGTGTCAAACAAGCCAATCAGGAGCTCTGCCTGTCATCCGGAGCCCAACCAGCCAATCAACAGCTCTACTTGTCATCAAGATTCCGACCTGTCATCAGGAGCCCAACAAGCCAATCAGTAAAGTGCCAAACAAGCCAATCAGGAGCTCTGCCTGTTATCAGGAGCCCAACCAGCCAATCAACAGCTCCACCTGTCATCAAGAGTCCAATTAGCCAATCAGAAACTCTACCTGTTATCGGGAGCCCAACCAGTCAATCAGGAGCTCTACTAGGCATCCTTTCTGCCAGCAGATAATCTTCATGGTAAATAATTGAAACATAGAAGTTATATTAAACCTATAATTAAAAGCTAGACTTGGCAGAGGATGATAAAAGCTCTCAAGCATATGTAAATCTGTTCAGTCAGCCTTGTGATTCACTGCACAGTAGAGAAGGTGCCACCTTCATTTACCATTGCAGCTGGCTTCTTGTAACAACCCCCCCCCCCCCCCCCCCCCCAGCCTCCTCCTCATTGAATGGAAATTGTTACATTGTGCACCGACCCTCCTATGCACCCCCTACACCTCCAAGAGCTCCCAGTGCCTGAAAACTTTTTGCTCAACTGCAGAATAGCTCACATCGCTGAACCAAGGTGGTGATCTGGTGCGCAGGAGATGAGGAGAAGAGAATAAAATAAATTTAATTACATTTAAATGAGGAACAGTCAGCACTTATCTTAATGATATGCCTGAAGTTTCCCTGCGACAAAGACGGATATGAATTTAGTTCCCCCCAGGCAGCTTTATTATGATCACCCCCCCCCCCCCCCCCCACTCTGCTTCACAGACACAAATCCTTACTGCTACAGTTTTCCATCTACTCAACACAATGTTAATAAGATTCTACAAGTTGTATAAATATATTCAAATGTTAAGTGTGGATTTCACCCCCAAGGCATAGGAAGGACGTAAATAAACATTTTCTAATTTCATTATTTTATTTAACTAAATTGATATTGAGCTACATATCTCAATATTAATTTAGTTAAACGACATAAGTAAATTAGAAATTTTTATTATACATATTTATTTTTAATCTAATAAATATATATATATATATATATATATATATATATATATATATATATATATCATAAACATTTTCTAATTTAACTTTTTTATTTAATTGATATAGATATATATCAATTATATATAATATATATATATATATATATATATATAAATAAATAATTTAAACATTTAAACAAGTTAAATTAGAAAATATTTATATATACATACATATATATACATATATATATATATATATATATATATATATATATATATATATATATATATATATATATATATATATATATATATATATACACACATATACATATATCTATCTTTTTTTTATTATAATAATATTAAATTAAAAATAAATATATTATGTATAATAAATGATATAAAAATTCATATATATTTTATATATATATATATATATATATATATATATATATATATATATATATATATATATATATATATATTCTGGGTGCACAGTAAAGACTGTAGTACAAATATTCAAAAGAGAGAGCGGCACTCACATTTCCGGAAAGGTGAATGCACAGTGAAGATTTTATTTTGGCGCTTCGACGAGGCACAAGCTTGATCCTTAGGAAGACGAGCTTGTGCCTCGTCAAAACGTTGAAATAAAATCTTCACGTCGCATTCTCACTTTTGAATATATATATATATATATATATATATATATATATATATATATATATATATATATATATATATATATATATATATATATACACATATATAAAATGTAATTAACTAATGAAATACATTAAAAAGAATATATATGTATAAAAAAATATTATATTAAAATATTATAAAAAAAAGCCTGGATTCTTTCCTAAAAGTACACAATATAACTGCGTACTAACATTTATAGGTAAAGTTGATTCATGGTAAATTCGATTGCCCCTCGGGGGGGGGATCAGGAAGGAATTTTTTCCCCTGCTGTAGCAAATTGGACCACGCTTTGTTGGGGTTTCTGCTATCCTCTGGATCGTCTGTGGGGATACACACACACACACACACACACAGTATATGTATAATATAGTTGCATAGGTAATCAGGTTGAAAAAAGATACAAGTCCATCTAGTTCAACCAAAAAAAAAAAATATCATAGAATCCCATATACGCAATCCTTCACCCAAAGACGATAGATATATATATTATTATACACACACACACACACACACACACACACACACATATATACACGCACACAATTTACATCTTACTTTGTGTGATTTAATCAGCACTTCACATTTATAGCAAAACTCCAGCCAAGAATAAAACGATAAAAAATTACCAGCCCAATAAAGATAAAATAACAAAACCATCTTTTTTTTTTTTCTTTTTTTGCAATACTCGCCTTTAATCCAGAGATTTTCCCCCTGCAGTAATTTTCTCTGCCACTAGATGTCCTCACTCTTTTGACCAGCATCCTTCAACTCATTCTGGACCCGCCCTCAGCTTGTGATTGTGCAGTGAAAGAAGAAGCAGTGCAGTGATGAGCTCTGCAACACAACTGACCACCTCCTAGCGCTGCTTCCCCCCTTTCCCCAGTCTGAGCTCTGCTGTACAGGCACAGCAAGAGGCCGATACCAGGTCACATTCAGGTGTTTACACGGCTTGCATTTAAAAATACAATTTATTTATGCATTATTGAATACAGAGCGGCATTTGCCCAGAGTTCAGATTCAAAGAATAGAAATGCGATGGCGAAATGCCACGGGGGGAGGGGGGTTTGCCGGTGGAAGACGCAGGAAGGAGCGCAGACGTGTTCCATATTGCTGAACCTCAGACGAATATAGACCCTGACTGGCCAGTACAGTGAGTGACAGATGAAACAAAGGCAGCGGAATACATTGCAGCCAGCCAGAGAATCTCATCTATATTTATAGCGACTGCAATAGCCGGAGACGTGTCGGCATCAGTGGGTGTCTATCCGACCCGTCGCATGCGCGGCGGTGGTGCTTTACTGCTCCTGTACTCTCAGTGCAAGTCGGTGAATGGAGCCCCAGCCATTTAATTTCACTGAAGACAGAATGTCCTGCGGGTGACCTACCCTGTCGCTTATTTTATCGCAACCAGACTTCTGGATATTGTTGGAAAATTCAACAAATATGAAATATTTCGGCACACTACGGCAGTTTTTCGCATAATCACATAATTTGATTTTCAAGAAATACCCTTGTGACATCATCACTGGGTCTGTCAACTGGCCTTTGCTCCGTAACAAGATTGGGTTTGGTGGTGGATGTCAGCAGGAAATGCCATAGCCCCCCTACCCAGCATTATATGAAAGAACGCATCCACAGCATCCTTTTAGATGTGCATGCTCCTCGCTGCTGGCCTCTGGCTGCTGCAGACTTTAGCTGTGCACTCTGCTAATCAGTTGCTAATATGGTTTATTAAGCAACTGATTGGCAAATTGCTGTGGATGTGTTCTTTTATATAATGCTAAGGGACAGCAGTATAGTATATGGTTTATCAAGCAACTGATCAGCAGATTGCACAGTGGCCAGCAGGGAGGAGCATACACATCTAAAGGGATGCTGTGGATGTGTTCTTTCATATAATGCTAAGGGACAGCAGTATAGTATATGGTTTATCAAGCAACTGATCAACAGACTGCACAGCTAATTCAGTAGCAGCTGGTGGCCAGCAGGGATGCCGGGAATGGGTTCTTTCATATAATACTAAGGGACAGCAGTATAGTGACTGCTGTCAGCTCCAAAGATTGCACCCACACATGACAAAGACCTAAAATAATTAAAAGGCAAAGAAAGCGATTAACTCTGAGAGTTTGGATCAGGAGGAGAGGCAGATTGATGAGGAGTGAAATGCGTTGGGGACCACTGTCTTCACCTCTCCAGGATATCTTGGATGTGGGACTTCTACGGGCCACCCTTTTCTCTTTCGTATACTAGCCAGTGATCCCCATGACTAAGCTTGGGGGGAGGAGTGAAACGCGTTGGGGCATGTCCTGGTCGGAGTCCAGGCTGAGGTTGCCACTCTCTTCAGCTCTCCAGGAAATCTTGGATGTGCGACTTCTAGGGGCCACCCTTTTCTCTTTTGTATACTAGCCAGTGATCCCCATCACTAAAAACTTCAGGGGGGAGGAGTGAAACGCGTTGGTGGCGTCGCCTGGTCGGAGTCCAGGCTGAGGTTACCACTCTCTCCCACTCTCCAGGATATCTTGGATGTGCGACTTCTAGGGGCCGCCCTTTTCTCTTTCGTATACTAGCCAGTGATTCCCAAGACTAAGCTTCGGGGGAGTGAAACGCGTTGGTCACTTTGGGGGTGTGGCCTGCTCGTAGTCCAGGCTGAGGTTGCCATTCTTCACCTCTCCAGGATATCTTGGATGTGGGACTTATAGGGGCCACCCTTTTCTCTTTCGTATACTAGCCAGTGATTCCCATGACTAAACTTCAGGGGGGGGAGTGAAACGCGTTGGGGGGCGTGGCCTGGTCGGAGTCCAGGCTGAGGTTGCCACTCTCTTCACCTCTCCAGGATATCTTGGATGTGAGAACTCTAGGGGCCACCCTTTTCTCTTTCGTATTCTAGTCAGTGCCTCACCAGCCACTGACCTCAACGCATGACCCTGCTACAAGGGTGTGATAAAAAAAAAAAAAAAGAGGTAAAGCTGGAGTTCAGCTTTAAGCGATTGCATGAGATTTTAAAGCAACATTCCGCTTTTGCATTAAAAATCAGATTTTCTTTCAGAAAGAGGATGACAACCACCCCGCCTAAAGAAGACGGAAGAGAAGCCGTTGAGCTCAGCGGTGATAAGGAGGAGGATTCCGGATGTAGATGGAATTATCCGGCTCATTGTGCGCCTGTATAAAAAGGCGCTGATGTCGAGCGCGGGCCGAGGCGCAGCATCAATTGGAAATGCATTTCTATTCTTTTTGACAGGAGAAATATTTCCTTCCATTGACCTCTCCTTTCTGCTTTAATTCAAGGCCACCGACCACTCTCCTGGGTCCCGGGATAATCTTTTAGGGGTTGTCGGGGTTAGGAGGGAGACGGCACAGTCATATCTCTCCAGGAGCGGCCTGGTGATAGCAATGGAAGGAGCGGGGGGGGGGGGGGGGGGCGGTGAGTGTGTGCGAAGGGATCAGCATACAAATCCCCGCTAGTCTTGTGTACATAGAGCTCTGATCACCCGAGACCTGTATACAGGAGAAGGATACGAGCCATCAATCCCGCTCCAGGCTCTTCAGCCCCCCGCCATCGCCGTTCTCCGGGACCGCTCTACATCCTGCAATAGAGATACCTCCGCCCTAAAAACGGACATCCCAAGCAGGGAAAAAAAAAATATATATATATATATTACTCTTGGGATCTCTTTCTGCTGCCAAAATATTAGGCATTTCCGTTCAGCACTCAACTGCCACTGTCATTCACTTGGCAGCTCGTTACCAGACATTTTTATGCGATACGGAACTGCGTTATTTCAACTGACAATTGCGCGGCCGTGCGACGCTGTACCCAAATAAAATTGACGGCCTTTTTTTCCCCACAAATAGAGACTTTTGGTGGTATTTGATCCCCTCTGTGGTTTTTATTTTTTGCGCTATAAACCAAAAAAAAACAGACAATTAAAAAAAAACAAAAAAAACTATATTTTTTTACTTTCTGCTATAAAACATCTAATAAAAAAAAAAAAAAAAAAAAAAAAAAAAAAAAAAAAAAAAAAATCGAATTTCTTCATCAATTCAGGCCAATATGCATTCTGCTACATATTTTTGGTCGCAAAAATCCCAATAAGTGTATATTGATTTGTTTGCACAAAAGTTATCACGTCCACAATCTGTGGGATATATTTATGGAATTTTTATTTATTACATTTTTTTTTTTACTAGTAATGGCGGAGATCAGCGACTTGTAGCGGGACGGCGACATTGAACAAATCAGACACTAAGTGACACTTTTTTGGGGACCAGAGAAACCAATACAGTGATCAATGCTAAAAAATATGCACTGTCACTGTACTAATGACGCCGGCAGGGAAGGGGTTGACATCAGGGGCGATTCAAAAGGTTAAATATGTTCCTAGGGGGTGCTTCCTAACTGTGTGGGGGGGAGGTGCTTGTACTGTGGGAAGACAGAGATCCGTGTCCCTGCTTAGCAGAAACACGAGGTCACTGCCTTCCCTTGTCACAGAACGACGATCTGCCTTGTGTACATCGGCGCACCACCATTCTGCCTCTCTTGGGAACGATCAGCGGGTCCCACGGACATCGGGTCGGCCGGACTGATTGGACACAGCAGGAGCCAATCACAATGGGAGCTGGTGTGCGCCGCAAACCCGGATGAGGCGAGCACGTACAGGTACGTCATTTCGCCTGTAGGAGCCGCCACCCCACAGTATATACAAGTAGGGAGGTCGGCAAGTGGTTAAAAAAAAAAAAAAAGTTCAGTGGGGCCTTAAAATGATACTAAACACACACTGTATATTTTGCATTGTCCCTTCTATTTCTGCATATGGATGGCGGTGCTGTAATTATTTTAATTCAATTATTTTTAATTATTAATATTAAATATAATTATATTATATTTCATTATTTTAATAAAAAAAAAAAAAAATCCGAGTCCCTTTTTCCTAATGGATATCCAGCTGTCACATGACCCGGCTCTCTCCCAGCCTGTCTGCAGGGAAACATAAGCAGGAGGAGCTTCTAGTCCTCTTCTGCTGGTCACATGTTCAAAAACCAAAACAAAAAACAAAACAGCCGTTGGAACACAGGAGTAAAAATAAATAATTAATATCAATAAACTGTTGGTCATACAAATATATATATATATAGAGATATATATATATATATATATATATATATATATATATATATATATATATATATATATATATATATATATATATATATATATATATATATATATATATATATAGATAGATAGATAGATATACATCTATATATATATATATATATATATATCTTTATTATTTTGTGGCAATAACATGGCGAGGGCGGATTTCCGCCAGTCACAGGCTGTGTCACGCCCCTCCAACCTGTGTCTTAGAATAAGAGGGAGGTGAAGCCTCCATCAATCTACATGTAATATCACGCTCCAATTGTGTTTAGCTGGTTAGTGGGCATGGAGGAGGGAGGGAGTGGGCGGTCATTTACCACTGTGTCTACGCCCACATGTGTGACTATAGAGTCACATGGGCTGCTCAGATGTGATAGGGAGGAAATGCTCAGCACAGAAACTTACTGAAAACTGAGCATGTGCAGAGCTGACACCACAGCTGCAAAATCCCCCAGCTGAATTGAGGACATGGACAGGAGGGGGAGGTAGAGAGCAGCAGGATCAACCAGGATTTTTGAGTGAGTATGAACAGCATGTAATACACCATTTATTGATTCTTATTTATGATGTGACACTTTAAAGAGTAACTATATGCAAAAAATACATATATATATACATATACACACACACATACACACAGTGCCTTGAAAAAGTATTCATACCCCCTGAAATTTTCCACAATTTGTCATGTTACAACCAAAAATGTAATGTATTTTATTGGGATTTTATGTGATAGACCAACACAAAGTGGACAAAATGTGGTGGAACGTCCCCTCCCACCGCCTATAAGAATGATCAAGCAGCTGAACAGCCCCTATGATTGTTCTTATGGTGCAGGGAATCGCCGGCTCTAAAAGAAAATATCTGAATGAAGTCTGTAACTGCAGGCATCATTCACATATCACCGCTCAAAGTCGACGACATCGTAGGACGTTGGGCGGGCGGGCGGGAAGCGGTTAAAAATAAAATAGATCCCTTTAAGTCTGGGAAGCACATGTAACACCTCCTTGCTCCTTGTTGAACCACTGGCTACATTTATACTGCTACTTCCCTCTAGCCTTCTCTAGAATAATTACATTGCATCTATTTTTACATAGTCCTATGCATTCCCTATGCTCTTCAACTCCATCTAGTGGCCATAAAGTGGTATTTTACTACTTCCTATAATAAAAGAACATTCACCCAGAAGAGAAAAATAGCCTCAAGAACATTTCTACATGCAGACTCGCTGGGGGAATTGCAATACAGATTTTTTTTATAATTACACTCAATCACATAATCATTGTGACAGCCACAGCGATTGTTTGCTTGGGAAGCTCGTGTAACTTGTTTCTTTACCCATAGACTTCATTAACTGTCACTTCCCTCTAGTGTTCTCTGGAATTGTTACAATGTATCTTTTGTTCCAAAGTATTTCCTCAGCTCCATCTAGTGTCCATAATGCGGTATTTTACTACGGCTCATAATAAAAAAAAATTCAGAAGAGAAAAATAGCCTAAAGAACATTTGTTTTTCCCCAATTCGCATGTGTATGCAGAGTCGCTGGAGGAATGGCTACGCGTATTTAACCACTTACAATTCTGCCATTTCTCTCCTATATGTAAAAATCCAAACTTTTTTGCTAGAAAATATAATATATATATATATATATATATATATATATATATATATATATATATATATTTTTTTTTTTTTTTTTGCAGAGACTCTAGAGAATAAAATGGCAGCCATTGAAATTTTTTACCTCATGCGATATTTGTGCAGCAATTTTTCAACACATTTTTTTATTTTTTGGGGGGGGGGGGGGGGGGGGAATAAAACAGTTTCATGCATTAAAAAAAACAAACAAACAAACAAAAAAAACAGTAAAGTTAGCCCAATTTTTTTGCATAATGTGAAACATGATGATACGCCAAGTAAATAGATAATGGAATGGCGCCAAACTTCGGTACTTAAAATTCCCCATAGGCAACGCTTTAACATTTTTTACAGGCAACATGTTTTCAGCTACAGAAGAGGTCTAATGCTAGTATTATTTCTCTTACTCTAACGTTTGCGGTGATACCTCACACATGTGTGGTTTGAACGTCGTTTACAGATGTGGGCACAACTTACGTATGCATTCGCTTCTGTGAGCATGCGGAGACAGGGGCGCTTTCAATTTTATTTTATTTTATTTTTTATTGTTATTTTACTTTCATTTTTCTAGTTTGAATCTTTCTTTTTACTTTTTTTTTATAACATTCCTTGTAATAGGAATAGTGTGTGACAGGTCCTCTTTACAGGGAGATCTAGAAAATACATCCCCACCTCTAGGCTGGGAGGCCTGAAATCAAAAAAAAAAAAAAAAAAAAAAAAAAAAGAAGGTGCTGGCTTCCCAGCCAAAGCGGCGGCATTTCTTCAAATGCAGAGGCCGGGCGTGACGTCATAACATCGCTCCTGGCCTCCAAACGATCATAGAGACTCCGGGGACCATCTGGCCCGCCAGAAATCTCTATGGTCAACATCTGCCGACGGTCGGTTCTTTCTTCGGTTCGCCAATGGCAGGGGCGAGCCGGGAGAAGCACAAGAGGGTGGCGAGAGGGGGAACGGGGACATCCCCTCCCACCGCCTATAAGAATGATCAAGTGGCTGAACAGCCGCTATGATTGTTCTTATAGTGCAGGGAATCGCCGGAATCATTCAGATATCACTGCTTAAAGTCGACGACATCGTATGACTATGGGCGGGCGGGAGGTAAGCGGTTAAAAAAAAAAAAAAAATAGACCCCTTTAAGTCTAGGAAGCACATATAAAACCTCCTTGCTCCTTGGACCATTGGCTACATTTACTGCTACTTCCCTCTAGCCTTCTCTAGAATAATTACATTGCATCTCTTTTTACAAAGACCTATGCATTCCCTATGCTCTTCAACGCCACCTAGTGGCCATAAAGTGGCATTTTACTATTTCCTATGATAAAAGAACATTCACCCAGAAGAGAAAAATAGCCACAAGAACATTTCTACTGGGGGAATTGCAAACAGATTTTTTTTTTTTTTATATAATTACACCCAATCACATGATCACCGTGACAGCCACAGTGTTTGTTTGCTTGGGAAGCACATGTGACTTGTTCCTTTACCCATAAGCTTCGTTCACCGTCACTTCCCTCTAGTGTTCTCTGGAATGGTTACATTGTATCTTTTGGTACAAAGTCCAAAGTATTTCCTCAGCTCCATCTAGTGGCCATAATGTGGTATTTTACTACTGCTCATAATAAAAGAACATTCATTCAGAAGAGAAAAAAGCCTAAAGAACATTAGTTTTTTCCTCAATTCACACATACATGCAGTCGCTAGAGGAATGGCTATGCTTTTTTTTTTTTTTAAAATAGACCCCTTTAAGTCTAATAAGCCTGTTCGAGACTCAAAGGATAATATGCTGCAAAAAAAATTAATGAAATAAGATACTGTACACAGCGGGAACATAGGCGTTGAGGGGGTGGAGTAGCGATCATCTGCCTCTTACATAGCTGCCCCCTTGTGGTACATATATATCATTACAGTCTATCAGGCCCAGGTAGAAGGAACGAGGAGGAGTCCATTCCACCCCGAGAGATAGCAGATTTCTGATGAGACCCCTAACAGCAGAAAAGCAGTTCCTACACCCATCCCCCCCCCCACCTCCTCCCCTCCCGACACCACGGTGCTTTTGAAATGACTTTCAGCCTGGCATCTTGTTGACGGGTGTTGTTTTTGATGAAGGCAGGATGAGAAGAAGAGAGATAAAAAATAAGCAGGTGTCTGGGAGTCCGGGAGACAGAAGCTCGGTTATTAATGATTCTCTCTCTCCGCTCGAACGCCGGATTGAAAACGGCCAGCGCCGCAGCCCACCCATCAATCACAGCCCGTCTCTTTCCTGACAAGCTGTCAGTCACCCCTCTCCAGAACTCTGACCCAAATGTATGTTCTCTGTGTGCCGCTTCACCTGAATTACTGCATCGTTCACCGGTCAGCGGGGCCGCTCACCTTAGAAATTATTTCAACGGCAACAGGCAAAAATCAATCGGCCGCCTCTATCTGTCATGTTCTTACAGCATTTTCTGCAATGGTGGTATGTTCTCCAGCCGTGTGCCCCGCTCAGAGCAGCTGTTAGAAATCACTGGGTCCCATATAGCCTTCCTGATGGCACCCCCAACCCCGCCTACACCCCCCCCCCCCCCAGCTGCAGTGGGAACAGCGACACTGATTTTATCCACCTATGCCCCGAAAATGAAAAAAAAATTCATCCCCTGCTCCCACCTCCCGGGCCCCTCTGTTGACATGATGGGGCCCAGGGAAATGGAATTGAAGCACTGGTAAGCAAGTAGAAGAGGGGGTGTGGTCTAGTAAAATCCATTTTTTCATTTAGGCAGAAATGAACAATAAAGCTGCCCCTGTTGTACTGGGCCCAGGCAGGGCCGTTTTTAAGGCAGGGCAAAAGGGGCAGCTGCCCTGGGCCCTGTCATTGTTGTGGGGCCCAAAGCAGCTGCCTCATACTTGCCAACTATGCTGGTTTAAATTTAATCGTCCCTTGAGGTTTTAGTCCTGTGCTGTGTCCCGATATCTCAGTGTGAAGTGCTGGTACTAATGCTGCCCAGCTCTGCCCTATTGTTGTGTACAGATGACTCACCTACAGACCCTGTGTTTACATGTAAATTACCGGCATTCATATGTAAATAGTGGCGGCCAGCGGCATTGATAAGTATATCATGCCCCCCTGAGGTCATATCCACAGTAATCTCTAGCAACCAATCAACAAGCAGAAATCATGTGCTGTAACCTCTAGCAACTAATCAGTGAGCTGTAATGTGTGCTGTAACCTCTAGCAACCAGTCAGTAAGCTGTAATGATACACTGTAACCTCTAGCAACCAGTCAGTGAGCGGTAATGATACACTGTAACCTCTGGCAACCAATCGCAATCGCTGCCTGATCTGATTTTGAGTCTAGCTGCTATTTATTGTAGGTCTCAGAGCAGGTAGAGAGCAAAACTGCATGGAGGGGGGCCCAAGAAAAGTTTTGCCCAGGGTCCAATCAATATTAAAGACGGCCCTGGGCCCAGGCCTCGTCAGCTAAACAGCCCCCCCCCCACCCCTGATGATGGGGCCTGGGCTCGGTACAACAAGACCAGCTGTACTGCCTTATCAGCGGCCCTGGCTATGCTGCAGGCTGCGGCAGTGCCCTGATGGGCAGGCCACGATCTCCAGAGTAGGCGGATTCTGGGCAGTCCTGGCAAAAGGAGATACTGGAGGGAAAGAAAGTGAAAAGGAAGACTACAGTGCGAAAGCATTTTACAAGCACTTTTCCCTGAAAGCATGCTTCCTCATGGATGCCTCGGATTTCCTCCTGTAGGCTAGATGCCTGTGTGCACAAACCCTAAGAGACAAATCAAAGAACACACAAAGACTACAGCGGCACGAACAATGGTGTGACTACTACAGACCATGTGACCTGTATTACAACTGTGATAGTCATACCATCCCCTCCATTCATTTCCATAACACCAGGGCCGGGACAAGGGGTGGGCAGGAGGAGCAGCTACTCTGGGTACTGTGGTATCAAGTGGGGAGGAGGGGCACCACAAAGAGATAAGGGGAAGGGGATTTGTGTTGGGAGGGGGGATTTGAGGGGGTGGCAGGAGGTAAGAATTGTTCTAAGAGGGGAAATTTTGGGAGGATTTTTTTTGGGGGGGGGACTTGTGTTGAGAGGGGAGACGGGGGGGGGGGGGATTTATACTAGAAGGGGGTTAAGCTAGGAAAGGTAATATGGTTGGGGGGGGGGGTGTACTAATGGGGGACATTTGTGCTAGTAGGGATGATTGGGATGATTGGGAGGAATTTGTGCTAGGAGGGGTACATTTTTTTTTTTGTGGGGGCGAGGGGATTTAAACCACAAGTACTTTTGATCAGGAGGCCCCATTAAAAATAACCTGAGCTGAGTGCAACTAAACTCAAAGCAATAGGACTGGAACACAGTCCTATATACAGTACAGTATACAATATATATCTAAAAGTTTGTGGACGCCTTACCACCATGCCTACTATATAGGGAAAAAACTATGTGGACCTCCTCCACATGACAAGTTCAGATGTCTCCAGTGAAGGGTCCTGGTAATCCTCCATCATACAAAGACTTTGTAGACAATTGTGCTCTTCTATCCTTGTGGTGACAGTTTGGTGAAGACCCTTTTCTGTTCCAGCATGACTGTACCCCCGTGTACAAAGCTAGCTCCATAAAAGACATGGTGCGACCAGTTTGGTGTGGAGGAACTTGAGTGTCCATAACAGAAACCCTGACCTCAACCCTACCAAACACTTTTGGGATAAACTGGAATGCCGATTGTGAGGCAGGTATTTTTATTTTTTTTTTATGTTCAATGTGAAGCTGGATGTGTGAGCAAGGTCTTCTCAACCCACATCAGTGCCTGACCTCACAAATGGGCACAAATTTTCAGAGACACCCTCAAAAATCTTGTGAAAATCCTTCCCAGAAGAGTGGAGGATGTTCTATACTCACAAAGGGGAACTTCAAAATAATGGCCATGGTTTTGGTATGGGATGTCAATAAAGCTCATGTAGGTGTGATAGTCAAGTGGTGTGCTTATTGCACCACAATGAACTATAGGTGTGGCAAAAATGCACTAACTATGGGGGGGCATCAATGAATGGCTAGGTGACAGGAGCAGAAAGCCCTGTCCAAACCTGCAGAGTGGGTGTATGCACAGCTTGTATCCCTCATTGGTGTCCCTATCTTCGGGAAGGATTTGGACCCCCTTATCCCCCCCTTTATCTACGCCCCAGTACATACATAAGCCACAAAATGTAGCACCAGAAAAATAAAAGGACTTTAAGGGGGGAATTTACTAAAGGCAAACAGACTGTGCACTTTGCAAGTGCAGATGTTCCAGAGCTTAGTAAATGAGGGGAAGCTCTGCTGATTTCCATCATCCAATACAACTTCATAAAACAAGATACCTAAAAGGTACATGGGACACCCCCAACGCTATCTGACCATATGCAGTATGTGTACATTAGACAGCGGTGTGCCTCAACACCCGTACTGATGTCTTTGTGGTCATACACATAACCAGAGGGCACACCAGGTGTTTTTTCAGTGGACTGGCGCAGCAGTCAGGGCTGGGGGAGGGGGGAACTACCCAGCTGCCCCATGACCATGAAAGGGAAGGACCTGCAATGGATCCCAACGCCTGATGCCGCCTGCTGCCTGCCGGACAGGAGAGAAAGTGAGTGCACATGCAGCCCCCTGGATAGGAGGAGCGGCTGCATATAGAGGAAGTTATTTTCCATATTGAATGCCTGCAGGAGGGAGGGAGGGAGGGAGGGAGGGGAGAAAAAGCAGGTATTCAATATGGAAAATAACTTCCTCTATATACAGCTCCCTCACCGCTCCGCCTATCCAACTTCTTTTGCTGCCCCCCCCTCCATGCTCTTTGGTTACCCAGTGCTTTCCAGTCCCCCCCCCCCTGCTCTCCAGCTCCCCCCCCCTTGCTCTCTACCCCCCATTGCTCTCTGACCCCTTGGTGCTCTCTGCCCCCCCATTGCTCTCCACCCCCCCATTGCTCTCTGCCCCCCAATTGCTCTCCACCCCCCTTGCTCTCTGCCCCCCATTGCTCTCCACCCCCCTGTGCTCTCTGCCCCCCCCATTGCTCTCCACCCCCCTGTGCTCTCTGCCCCCCCATTGCTCTCCACCCCCCCATTGCTCTCCACCCCCTGTGCTCTCTGCCCCCCATTGCTCTCCACCCCCTCGGTGCTCTCTGCCCCCCATTGCTCTCCACCCCCCCATTGCTCTCCGCCCCCCCATTGCTCTCCACCCCATCGGTGCTCTCTACCCCCCTCATTGCTCTCCGCCCCCTCCGTGCTCTCCCCCACCCCTGTGCTCTTTCACAACCCCCTCACCCCCCGCAGCTCTGCTAGATTTCCGCCCTCCTTTTTCCCACTGGCTGCTGCGGGGGGGGGGGGAATCTGTCAGGATGGCGAGCAGAGAAGGGACCGGTATCATGGGCTGCTCAGTCTAAAGTGCCCCGGCCTATTTTTTGTCCCAGTCCGGGCCTGTACATAACATAAAGGGGCACCCCATGACTCATGGTATAGGCACAGGCACTTGGATAAGTTATTATCATACAATTATCCCAGCACCTATTTCTTGGGTTAGTTGCTGAAGTCATTCTCTCTCTTTCTAATTGATCATTTTTTTTTCTAATAATATTGTAACAAAGACATTCAGATATTTTGCCCTCTTGAAAAATCCATTTGTCCTCCAAGCCTCCCCCCCCCCCCCTTTTGCTGAATCTATCCCCAGATCAGCGCTCCGTCTAAATCAGATTAAATCTTTACTCAAACAAAATTGAAGATTTGCATCGCTCCTCATTTTCAAAGGTGATTCTCTCTATTTTTTTTCCCTATCCCCCCTCGTCCTCCCTCCTTCCTCGTCTTCCGGTGAAAAATCCATGTGTGTAGTGGAGCTAATTGACTGCGAATGACTTTCAGAGGCAGCCAAGGACGAGACTTAAATATGGACGGGGAGAAGTTAACCTTTCCCTTGCCTGGGGTCCAAACCCGCTGCAAGGCGAATGTGCAAAGGGGTGGAAGGGGGTCCTAGAGCAAGATGGTAGAGGACACCACCCGAGGGGCCATAGACGGGCAGATCTGTCACTGAGAATGACCGGGGGGGTGAAAGATTATGGCAGCAGCTACCGCCGGGAAATGTATGATGCCAGCCTGCACACAGACAATGCCAGGCTCTCCTATTATGGACCGATGTACTTTACTGAATGTGCTGCATATACACTGATCAGCCATAACTTTATGGCCACTGACAGGTAAGCCTAATAACATGGATCATCTCATTACAATGGCATCTGAAAGTGGGTGGGATGTGTTGGGCAGCAAGTGAACATATTGTCCTTGAAGTTGATGTGTTGAAAGCAGAAAAAAAAATGGGCATTGCAGTTTGCTGTGTATGGGGCTGCGTAGCCACAGACCGGTCAGGGTGCCCACGCTGACCCGTGTCCACAGCCACCATTAGGTGAAGACTTTGCATTTTCTCAGTAAATGCAAAGCATTTTTTTTGATTGGACGAAATGGGGCCTTGTCCAAACTCCACCTCGCCCAATCACAGAACACTTTGCAGTCGTTTAGAAAATGAAAAGCGTTTTCTAAATGGTGTCCATGCCAAGCAAGCGACCTTCTGTGTTCACAATTCAGCAGGGCAGCCACTTGGCAAGGGACCTGGAAGCTAGTAGAGATCACTGTAGTAGCCAGCTTCCATTTGGACCACACCAGGTATGGCACACCCATACTTACATTGGTCCAAGCTAGGCCTGGAAGCTAGTGGAGATCACTGTAGTAGCCGTGTAGTAGTAGTGTCTACTACAGTGATTTCCAGCTTCCATTGGGACCTTAGAGGTACGGCACACCCATACTTACATTGGTCCAAGCTAGGCCTGGAAGCAAGTGGAGATCACTGTAGTAGCGGTGTAGTAGCCGTGTCTATTTCAGTGGTTTCCAGCTTCCACCAAGATCCCACAGGCATGATACACCCATACTTACATTTGTCCAAGCTGGACCTGGAAACTAGTGGACATCACTGTAGTAGCCGTGTAGTAGTAGTGTCTACTACAGTGATTTCCAGCTTCAATTGGGACCACACAGGTATGGCACACCCATACTTACATTGGTCCAAGCTAGGCCTGGAATCTAGTGGAGATCACTGTAGTAGAGGTGTAGTAGCAGTGTCTATTTCAGTGGTTTCCAGCTTCCACCGAGATCCCACAGGTATGGTACACCCATACTTACATTTGTCCAAGCTGGACCTGGAAACTAGTGGACATCACTGTAGTAGCAGTGTAGTAACAGTGCCTACTACAGTGATTTCCAGCTTCCATTGGAATACCACAGGTATGGCACACCCATACTTACATTGGTCCAAGCTGGACCTGGAAACTAGTGGACATCACTGTAGTAGTGGTGTAGTAGTAGTGTCTACTACAGTGATTTCCAGCTTTCATTGGGACCACACAGGTATGGCACATCCATACCTACATTGGTCCAAGCTGGAACAATGTAACAATATCCATACCTGAAACTCAGCTTTAAGTAACAAAATGCCTTGCATAGCAATTATGTATCAACTAGAGTTTTACCTTTAAGGAGGTTCTAAGTTTCAAGCAAACAAACTCAAAGTGAGAAGTCTGCAATGCAGGAGATACAAAGTGAATGTTCTGCAAGGCTTCAAAGTGATGCCAGATAGTGTCACGCACCCAAATACAGAAGTCAACCAATAAGGATTTGAAGCGATAACCCGCTTAAAGTTCTGAAATCCGAACCAGCACAAGCGACCGCTCCTTCCTATCATCAGACAGCCAGACTTGTGGTCAATGCAGACGCGTGTTGAAAAGCGACAGAGGGCAGGCAGCCAGGATACCGACAATTAATTAAGATAAACCTTTTGACACAAACACATCTAATTATTTTTAGAGGTTATTAGCCCAGCAATAAATAAGCACTGATGTGTATTTACAGATAGAACCTGAACTTTAAAGAAGCTATCAGGAAGTGAGGCTTTAGAAGGTACATGAATACCCAATCTTCACCGACACTGCGGCACAAATACAAGTTTTTCTTTTTTCAAATAAGGAAAGAAGAGACTAAATACGAATGATCAGGTCCACCATGTTTTCTATGTATGCAGAAGAGTGGGGCAGAGCATGGACACAACTTAGATGGGACATCGTGAGGTCCAGAAGGGCCAAGGTGTGACCTCCTGCCATTTTTCTTTGAGTTTGTCTGGCCTAAATATATCCGGTCTAGGTCTTTTAAAAAGTGAATTTCCCCTTGAAGCCACTTCCTATTGGTATACATCTATCTGTATGGTTTTAAAGGAAACCGGTTGTGGTGACTGCCATTGATGATCTTGGTCTGGTGTGGTCCTCCTAAGGCCCTCACCTGCTTCCACCCAAGGTAATTCAAAAGTGGATTTCCCCTTGAAGCCACCTTGTATTGGTATATATCCATCTGTACTGGTTTTAAAGGAAACTGGTCATTGTGACATAGGTGATCTAGTCTGGCGTGGTCCTCCTAAGGCCCTCACCTGCTTCCACCCAAGGTAATTCAAAAGTGGATTTCCCCTTGAAGCCACCTTCTATTGGTATATATCTATCTGTACTGGTTTTAAAGGAAACTGGTCATTGTGACATAGGTGATCTAGTCTGGCGTGGTCCTCCTAAGGTCCTCATCTGCTTCTACCCAAAAACTTTCAAAAGTGGATTTCCCCTTGAAGCCACTTGTCATTGGTATACATCAAGGAAAATGTTTATGGAGGCAGCCATAGTCGTCTTCTTAAAATATCATCTGCTCTGTTGTCTTGTTGTCCTTTTTGAATAAATATTTTGTGTTAGACATTGTGAGGTCCACAAGGGACAAAGTGTGACCTGCTGCCATTGAGTTTCCGGGTATGTCTAGATACTAGATATGCCTGGTCTACGTTCTTTAAAAAGTGGATTTCCCCTTGAAGCCACTTACTATTGGTGTATCTCTATTTGCAGGAATTTTAAGGAAACCAGGCATGGTGACTGCCATATATGATTTCTTAAAATGTTATTTGGCCAGTTGACCCTATTGATTAAATACTATGTGTTAGACAGAGGTCCACGAGGTATTTGTACTGGTTTAAAGGAAACTGGTTATGGAGACAGCCATAATTTGCTTCTTAAAATACTAACGGTCCTGTTTTCTTGGTGAGACTTTTGAATAAATACTTTGTGTTAGACATCGTGAGGTCCACAAGGGCCAAAGTGTGACCTGCTACCATTGAGTTTCTGGGTATGCCTGGCCTAGACATCCCTGGCCTAGGTCTTTTAAAAAGTGTCTTTCCTCTTGAAGCCACTTGTTATTGGTATATATCTATCTGTACGTATTTAAAGGAAACCGGTCATGGTGACTGCCATAGAGGATTGCTTAAAATGCTATTTGCCCAGTTGGCCCTATAGATTAAATACCTTGTGTTAGACATTGAGAGGCCCACAAGTTGTCAGGCTCAGAGGCCAGTAGCTAAAGCATTGGAAAGTTTGACATAGAAACCAGCAGGATAAATGCACAAGCAGGCCTCCCTGGTGGATGACACACGCTTGTAGGCAGGTGGAGTCTGTTTTCCCCACACCGGCAAACAGGTGGAGGAGGAAGTCGACAGGAGCATCATTCCTCTATGATCTCCTCTGTCACAGAGAAGCAGCATCCGATTGGATGCTGGCATCACATGCGACTCTGGCAGCCATCTTGGGTCAAGCAGAGTCTATTTAAGACCCTGGCTTCCAGATTTGGCACGCATTTCGCATGTGGAAGGAGTGGGGACAGGTCACCTGTCAGGGAGAGGTTCCAGATGAGTAGGGAAAGTGCAGGGACTGGAAGCCTCCCCACTTGGGTACAAACCTGACAGCCCACATTCTGCCTTTCAAGACGCTGACGGCACAGTCGGGTTGTCTTCCCGCCAGGCTTGTTGTGCATTCCTGAATTTCAATTGCAATACAGTTCTGTTTTCTGCAACTGGGCTACTGGCGCCGCACCATGCTGCACTGACTCACCACGCTTAATCAAGGCATGGAGTCTAAGCACTAACAGAGCTCCTGATCGTGGAGATGGGTTTTGCAGCATGCTAGTGCCAAGCCACAGCCTCAGGATCATCCCACCAGGAGGTGATCAACCGGGGTCAGGTACCAGATGTAGCAGATAGAGATCAAGCAGACACATAGTCAAGGTATAAGCCAGAGGTCAGTAACAAGTGGTTGTGAAGATACAGATGGCAGCAGGAGTACAAGGCGCAATAAATTGGCTGGAGAGATCACAATAATCTGGCAAACAGGAAGTGCAAAAGCATGGCTTAAATAGGAAGTTTATGGGAGGAGCAAAAGGTTCAAGGTTTACCAGAAACACGTTGGAAAGTAAGGTTGTACAAGGGATCAGACAGGGAGCTGTCCAGCATCTCAGGTGGCACAGTAAGAAGAGCTAGTGCCGGACACAACAGAAGTCTTGGGTTTGGACCCAGATCCTGACACAAGGGCCAAAGTGTGACTGTGTGCCATTGGGTTTCCTTAGTATATCTGGTCTAGATCTTGTTCCCATAGATACACAATATGCATTTTAACCGATTATCGTGTAGATGCCAGAGAAGAAAAACATTCAAATTTGCCATTGTAGTAGAAGAGTACGCCATTTTGTATATAAACTCTGCCCAATAGTGTAGGGGATGGGAAGCCGTGGTTACAGGAAAGAAATTTGCACCCAGTATTGCTGGCCTAAGACTTTAAGACTTTAAAAAAATCTAAAATTCTGCCAAAGATTTGTTGCACAGAAAAAAATACAGGGAGACGGGGACACCATAAATGCCTGAAAACATTTTTTTTTTTACAGACGTTCTTCTTTAAATATCTCCGCCATGCTCTGTTTGCACATGTAGATAACAATTACAGCTCTAAAATGTTATTAAAACCATCTGATATTCAACCAAAGTTTCGCCTGTGGACTTTCAACCTGTGAAAATATCATCCCTGTTGGTTGTCTTTGTTGCCGCAATAGGATGTGCTATCAGGATCATACGGGGAGGCACGTTCCCATAATGAAGCAGGTGGCATTTCAGAGAAAGTGGCCTCGGCGCCGGGGTGAAGAACAGTGGCAGACAGCCTCATTTACATATCAGAAAAGTATGCAAATGACTATCCTGCCTAGCTGGTGATTTGCCATTGTCTGTAGGACAAGGATGGGAGTTGTAAGCTCCTACATTTAACCCTTTCAGGAAAAAGGGGTTTCCGTGTGACTTGTCGCAATTTCCTTGCGACTTTAGTGATATAACATTGGAGTCTACGGCGCTCAAATCACAATAGAGTCGCAAAAAAAGTAGTGCAGGAACCTTTTTTTTTTTGTTGCTGCAACTTGAGATCCATTGAAATTAATGTGTTTTGACTTGTCACGACCCGGGTCTGTACACCTGCTGTGCCCATTAGGAGGGGTTCCCACCATCCACGTGCTGAGTTCCTGGGTCTGTACACCTGCTGTGCCAATGAGGGGTTCCCACCATTCCTGGGCTGAGTTCCCGGGTCTGTACATCTGCTGTGCCAATTATGAGGGGTTCCCACCATCCCTGGGTTGAGTTCCAAGGTCTGTACACCTGCTGTGCCCATTATGAGGGGTTCCCACCATCCTTGTGCTGAGTTCTTGTGTCTGTACACCTGCTGTGCCCATTATGAGGAGTTCCCAGCATCCTTGTGCTGAGTTCCTGGGTCTGTACACCTGCTGTGCCCATTATGAGGGGTTCCCACCATCCCTGGGCTGAGTTCCCGGGTCTGTACACCTGCTGTGCCCATTATGAGGGGTTCCCACCATCCCTGGGCTGAGTTCCCGGGTCTGTACACCTGCTGTGCCCATTATGAGGGGTTCCCACCATCCCTGGGCTGAGTTCCCGGGTCTGTACACCTACTGTGCCCATTATGAGGGGTTCCCACCATCCCTGGGCTGAGTTCCTGGGTCTGTACACCTACTGTGCCCATTATGAGGGGTTCCCACCATCCCTGGGCTGAGTTCCCGGGTCTGTACACCTATTGTGCCCATTATGAGGGGTTCCGACCATGCCAGTGCTGATTTCCTGGGTCTGTACACCTGCTGTGCCCATTATCCCTATTGGATTTCAAATTAATTTTATAATAAAGGAGAAAATAAGTGGAAAAGCTTAAAAGCACAAAACTGGGTGGGAACATCCAAAACTCCAAAGTGTGCTGGAAAAAAAAAAAAAAAAAAGTCACAAATTACATCAGGGAGATCCTTCTGTTGGGATAGAACCCAAGGACTGACTCCGCCCACCAGCCTCCTTCTATATCTAAATTATAATTGTTTGAGTGGACAGACCCTTTAAATTCTGGGAGAAGTCTACAATTTAGGCTAGGGATCAGGGCACAGGAGGTAGGTAGATAGGTTTCCACCAAGATCTACCTCATGCCCCAAGCCCTGAACATGAAGGTCTTCCCAGGACTACCTTCTCGCCTGGCGTATCTTTGTGGCACAAAAGAAGTCTGAAAAGAGATCAGAAAAAAAAAATTAAAAAATACTCTCAGATTTCACCTGGTCTCCGATTACCTTTCATTTTTACATCCGTCAGACCCGAACCTGACTACAGTTTCCATAGAAATGAATACCAGAACCCCCATACCTTGTGGTTAACACGACATTACATATTTCACTACATCTGCTCATTACTTGGAGCAAAGTGACCGGTGTTATTAACACATCATCATTATTTTTTTTTTGGGGGGGTGAATGGTTTTCGAACTTGTAATTAGAATTTGCTAACCTTTCGCACAAATTCCCTTATTATTTTCTTTACGGTTTTACAAGAGTTCGGTTTATTATGCCCTTTGTTAGCCTTTATTTAACAAGGCCGGGAACGACGCGCTAGGCGCAGCTACTTATAGCGGCCAATGCCAATTCACCTCTCGTTCTCCGCTTCCCATTAGGCTGTGCAAAGCTGATCCCACAGTCATAAGCTTTAAAATAAAGTCCTAGAACAGGGGCCAGTCTACTGTCCTTCAGACTTTAAGGGTCCAGACTGAGGCCATTGGGAGTAGAAAACGTCCCAACATCAATGGGGAAAAAATACTACCCCCATTGTTTGTTTCAAAGGGAGCAATTATGCACCTCATCAGTGTCATTGAGCCCCATCGTTGGTGTCATTATAAGGATTAGTGCCCCATCATTGGTGTCAATGGTGGGAATTATACCCCTCATTGGTGTCATTGGGCTCCGTTGCTGGTGTCATTGGGTGAAATTGTGCCCCTATTGGTTAATATGGTGCAGGTAGCAACCAATGAGGCTTTACAGCCCAGCTGCTTGTGTCCTAGCAACCAATGTCTCACAACATCCTAGCAACCAATGATCAGGAGGGGGTGCAAAAACAAAAATTGGCTGACACACTGCCACCCCCCTTCCCCACTGTCCATTCACCCCTCATTCCCAAGGGGCTGGACTGTAGTCATCGGGAGTAGAAAAGGCCCCTACATCAATGGGGGAAAAAACTGCCCCATCATTTGTTTCAAAAGGAGTAATTATGCCCCTCACCAGTGTCCTTGAGCCCCATCATTGGTGTCATTGGGAGAAATTGTGCCCTCATTGGTTATTGTGGTGCCGGTAGCAACCAATGACGCTGTACAGCCCAACTGCCTGTGTACTAGCAACCAATGTCTCACAACAACATCCTAGCAACAAATGTCCCACAACGTCCTAGCAACCAATGTCCCACAACGTCCTAGCAACCAATGTCCCACAACGTCCTAGCAACCAATGTCCCACAACGTCCTAGCAACCAATGTCCCACAATGTCCTAGCAACCAATGTCCCACAACGTCCTAGCAACCAATGTCCCACAACGTCCTAGCAACCAATGTCCCACAACGTCCTAGCAACCAATGTCCCACAATGTCCTAGCAACCAATGTCCCACAATGTCCTAGCAACCAATAAACAGGAGGGGGTGCGAAAAAAAAAAAAAAAATGGTTGACACAGGTGGCAGCTCTCTCTGCTGTTTGATCACCCCACACTCCCATCCTCCTCCTCCCCCGCTGCCTGATCACTCCTCACTCTCACTCCTCCCCCCCATCTGCTCTTTCTGTCTGATCACCCCTTAATCCCAACCCCCCATCCTTCCCCCACTGTCCAATCATCCCATACGCCCATTCCGCCTTTTCTCCCGCCCCACTTTCTGATCACCCTGTACGCCCATTTCCCCCCCCCAATGTCTGATCATCTTGTACTCCCATTCGCCCCCATCGTCCAATCACTCCATGCTCCTATTCCCCTCCCCCCCCCCCACTGTCCAATCACCCTGTACACCCCTTGCTCCCACTGTCCGATCACCCCATGCTCCCATTCACCGCCCACTGTCCGATTATCCCCTACCCCCACTGTCTAATTACCCCCTGCTCCCATCCCCTCCCCCCCACTGTCCAATCACCCCATACACACATTTCCCCCCCACTGTCTGAACATTCCCAACCCCTAGTCGCCCCCACTGTCTAATCACCCCGTGCTCCCACCTCCCCTCCCCCACTGTCCAATCATCCCATACACCCATTTCCCCCCGCTTTCCAATTACCCTGTGCTCCCATACACCCCTTCCCCTCCACTATCCAATCATCCTGTACTCCCGTTCCCCCTTCTCTCCCCACCCCCAATTTCTGATCACCCTGTACTCCCATTTCCCTGTAATGTCTGATCATCTTATACTCCCATTTGCCCCCACTGTCCAATCGCCCCGTGCTCCCATCCCCCCACTATCCAATCACCCCGTGCTCCCATCCCCCCATTATCCAATCACCCCGTACTCCCATCTCCCCACTATCCAATCACCCCATACTCCCATCCCCCCACTATCCAATCACTCCATACTCCCATCCCCCCACAATCTAATCACCCCGTACTCCCATCCCCCCATTATCCAATCACCCCGTACTCCCATCCCCCCACTATCCAATCACCCCATACTCCCATCCCCCCACTATCCAATCACCCCATACTCCCATCCCCCCACTATCCAATCACCCCATACTCCCATCCCCCCACTATCCAATCACCCCGTACTCCCATCCCCCCACTATCCAATCACCCCATGCTCCCATCCCCCCACTATCCAATCACCCTATGCTCCCATCCCCCCACTATCCAATCACCCCGTACTCCCATCCCCCACTATCCAATCACCCCGTACTCCCATCCCCCCACTATCCAATCACCCCATGCTCCCATCCCCCCACTATCCAATCATCCCGTACTCCCATCCCCCCACTATCCAATCACCCCGTATTCCCATCCCCCCACGCTCCCATACTACCCCACTGTCCAACCACCTCGTACTCCTATTCCCCCCCCCCACTGTCTGATCAGCCTGTACTTCCAATAACCCCCCACCCCCATCAAATCATACTGCACTTCCCCACTGCACCACACTCATTACTGGACACCCCCTTCCCATGCGGTCTAATCAATCCTGCACTCTCTTCCGATACCTTGCTACCACCATCTGTCCTTCTCCCCTCCCCCTCACGTGACCCAGTAGATACCAGCACATACAAAGTCCAGTATATTGGAATAGATTTTCTGAGAGGTCAGTCATTTTATCCAGACAACCCTGCCAGACTGCACAGCCAGGTCCTCGACCTTCACCGCGAAGAAATGCAGCCTCGGCCTTGATCAAAAAGTCAGCCTCCCCCCCAGCTTTCTGATTGGACAATGAAATAGCAGCGGCACAGGGGGGGAGGTCATCCATTTCCACACTCTGCTCTCTCCTCCTGCACACATGTCCCTGATTGGTTCTCCTTAAAACTACAAGAAAAAAAAAAAAGAAACAGATGGAGTTGATTCTCCACTGAAAAAGTAATGCCCCCGAATATATCAACATAATATTTCCATTCTGGCAATGGATGAGAGCCTCTAGAAAACTCGGGAGAAGATTGCGCCCGCAGAGTCGAGTGCTGGAAATGGCGGTTTTTGTAAAATACAATTTAAATAAAATGTATCAATGATTTTCTTATTATCTCGAAGGTAAAAGACGTAAACCATCTCCTTATTTTTACCTGCGAAAATTACACAGGTTGCAGCTTACAAGTGGTAATGGCGCCGTTACGTTTCCTTCCCCGCGATAGAAGTGAATTGTTTGTTTTCTACTCAGCCCCAGACAGATGCGTCTGCCGCACCCCCTCCCCCCCTAACCCCCCCTCACCCCCCCCCTCCGCTGAGCGATCGCTTCTCTAAATATCCTTCCCGCCCTCGACTATATTCCAATTTTCTCTCGGCGATCTCTCCCGCAATTACCTGACAATTGCTACCCCAGCCTTTCTTTGGCGCGGCCGGCTGTAATGGAGGCCCGAATTGTTTTTGATTAACTGCGGTTTTATTTCGCAGCGAGTGAATCGGCGCCGCTATCTAGTTAGGTCAAAATAACAGTTTAGTTAGGAGTGGGCTTAATTGGTTTTAGGAGGAGGGTGGAAAATATCACAGAGGGAAGGCGGGGTACAGCGGCGGGCCGACGGGGGGGGGGAGCTGAACTTTGGTTGGCACGTAATGCGCTTTAAGTTGGTCGGCGTACCAACCTATGGAGGAGCTTCTCAAGCAGTGGCCTAGGGACCCTTGGGGGGGGGGTGTACACTCACCGCACCACTTTATTAGGTACACCGGTTCAATCGCTCGGTAACACAAATTGCTCATCAGCCAATCATATGGCAGCAACTCAATGCATTTAGGTATATAGACGTGGTGAAGACGACTCGCTGAAGTTCAAAGCGAGCATAAGAATGGGGAAGAAATGGGAATGAAGTGACTTTGAACGTGGCATGGTTGTTGGTGGCAGACGGGCCGGTCTGAGTATTTCTGGGATTTTCACGCACAACCATCTCTCGGGGTTTACAGAGAATAGTGGGAAAAAGAGAAAATATCCAGTGAGCGGCAGTTGTGTGGAGGAAAATGCCTTGTTGAGGTCAGAGGAGAATGGGCAGACTGGTTCCAGATGATAGAAAGGCGACAGTAACTCAAATAACCGCTCGTTACACCCAAGGTATGCAGAATACCATCTCTGAACGCACAACACATCCAACCTTGAAGCAGATGGACTACAGCAGCAGAAGACCACACCGGGTGCCACTCCTGTCTGCTAAGAACAGGAAATTGAGACTACAATTGGCACAGGATCACCAAAATTGGACAATAGAAGATTGGAAAAATGTTGTCTGTTCTGATGAGTCTGGATTTCAGCTGCGACATTCAGATGGTGGGGTCAGAATTTGGCGCATGGATCCATCCTGCCTTATATCACCGGTTCAGGCTGGTGGTGGGGGTGTAATGGTGGGGGGGGGATATTTTCTTGGCACACTTCGGACCCCTTAGTACCAATTGATCATGGTTTATACACCACGACCTACCTGAGTATTGTTGCTGACCATGTCCATCCCTTTATGACTACAGTGTCCCCATCTTCTGATGGCTCCTTCCAGCAGGATAATACACCATGTCACAAAGCTCCAATCATCTCACCACTGGACAATGAGGTCCCTGTACTCCAATGGCCTCCACACTCACCACATCTCATCCAATAGAGCACCTTTGGGATGTGGTGAAAAACGGGGGATTCGGACCATCCATGTGCAGCCGGCAAATCTGAAGCAACTGTGTGATGTTATCATGTCACTATGGAGCAAAATCTCTGAGGAACGTTTCCAACACCTTGTTGTATCTATGCCACCAAGAATGAAGGCCAAAGGGGGTCCAACCTGCTACTAGCAAGGGGGACCTAATAAAGTGTCTGGTGAGTGTAATGGTCAGGTTCAAGGCCCCCCCCCCCTGCATACGTCGGGGTTTTACCTCTCTATTTAAATCCACATTAAAATTCTTTTTCTTTTTCTATCTAAAGACCAGGCCTTTTCTGGCACGTTTTGTTTAAACGTAGCAACTAGGATTTTTTTTGCTAGAAAATTACTTAGAACCCCCAAACATGATATATAGATCTATCTATCTATATAAATTTTTTTTTTTTTAAAGCAGAGGCCCTAGAGAATAAATTGGTCAATCGGTGCTCACATCATGTATATTTCTATATAGATGATTTTTATCATTCTCGTTGATGTTTGTGTTATTTATATTCAATAAAGTTTATTATATTGTTATTTTGACTACGATCCCTTTGGTTTGCTGTGCCTTTAAAGTCCGACCAGGGGGCTCCTTTCTGAACCCCTTTTTTTTTTTCCCCTTTGTGCTTAGGGGGTAAGCCTGCAGATTAGTGCTCAAATATTTTTTCTGAGGGTGGGGGTGGGGGTGGGTTGCTAACACATAATGCTCATATATCCTGGGGGGGGGGGTCGCAGTTTGGGCTCTAGATGGCCTTTCCCGGAACTGATACCAGGAATTGAAAATCTTGGTCCATCCAACTCTTAGTCCCATTGGCCAGTGCAATAAGCTGTTTGCTTCATAGAAGGTTCAAAAGGAAGCCAACCTGCCGGCACAGACCGGAGAATGGATCACCCAACTAACAAAATAAAAATTTGTTCTGACGAGAGATTTTAGGTGATGAAGGTTAAAGAAGCAATTTTTAGATAACCCCATAAATCACTCCCCCTCCCCCCCATACACATTGATCTATCCACAATTCTTTGATAATGCTCTGGTAGAGGTGATCGCAGGTGATGAGATCGGACGAGCCGGTCAGGTGTGCTCCTCATACATTGTTATCAGACCATCAATGGTTCTTCTTCTGTTCCTACAAGCTCCATCCTGTGGCTTCACAGACGCCGCCCCGCAGCGTATGGCGCGACCTCTTGTTCCACTTCCATCTCTCTTCCATTCATTTTTTACGTTCCGTTTGGTTTAATCATCCAACATCCGCCAAACATCACAGAGAACGCATTTTTTTTTTTTTCCTCCTCTACGGTAAAGGTTGGCGGCTCCCGGTCTCTCTGCCCTTTACAGCTTCTCCTAATTTAATGTTCTACAGAGTCCATGTGAGGAGTCCGACGTCCCGACCCAAACCTGGTCTACCTGAGATACGGGTTCCGGGCGGATGGACACAAATTAATGCAATTCTGGATTCATCACTGAATGGATTTTTTTTTTTAATGCAAACTTAAAGCATACTTCCATTTTTTGCCGCTGGGCAAAAGGCCTACATTATTATTTTAAGAAATCCGCCACCTTTTATCAATAAAAAGCAATCCTTCAGCTCTAGTCTCGTGACTTTGCCTAGGCTGAGATGATGTCATTCAGCCTGCAGCAGGCCAGGGAAGCATTTCCTCAGTCTCCCCTAGCAATAGGACTATACATTGTAACTTTGTAGAAGGAGGAGGAAGCATTTCCTCCCCCCTCCCCCAGTGATCAGACTGTACATTGTAAATTTGTAGAAGGTTAAGGAAGCATTTCCTCGGTCTCCCCTCCCCCAGTGATCAGACTGCACATTGTAACGTTGTAGCAGGAGGAGGAGGCATTTCCTCAGTCTCACCTCCCCCAGTGTTCAGACTGTACATTGTAACTTTGTAGGAGGAGGAGGAGGGAGCATTTCCTCAGTCTCCCCTCCCCCAGTGATCAGACTGTACATTGTAACTTTGTAAAAGGCAGAAGGAAGCATTTCCTCAGCCTCTCCTCCCCCCAGTGATCACACTGTACATTGTAACTTTGTAAAAGGCAGAAGGAAGCATTTCCTCAGCCTTCCCTCCCCCCAGTGATCAGACTGTACACTATAACTTTGTAGCAAGCAGGAGGAAGAACTTCTGCCAGTCACAGGCTATGTCATGCCCCTCCAGCCCTTTGTTTTAG
The DNA here is from genome assembly GCF_042186555.1 of Aquarana catesbeiana. Taxonomy (NCBI): domain Eukaryota; kingdom Metazoa; phylum Chordata; class Amphibia; order Anura; family Ranidae; genus Aquarana; species Aquarana catesbeiana. The sequence continues at coordinate 230,531,289 of NC_133335.1, read as the reverse complement.
AATAACAGGGCGGTGAAGCCTCCATTAATCTACATGTATAATCCTACCCCCATTGTGTTTAGCTGGTTAGCGGGCAGAGAGGAGGAGGGAGGAGGGAGTGGGCGGTCATTTACAATTGTGTATACACCCACATGTGTGACTCTATAGTCACATGGGCTGCTCAGATGTGATAGGGAGGAAATGCTCAGCATACGAACACATTGAAAACTGAGCATGTGCAGAGCTGCCAACACTGCTCTGCAAAATCCCTAGCTGCACTGGGGACATGGACAGAAGGGGGAGATAGAGAGCAGCAGGATCACCCAGGATTTTTGCAGAGTACAGAAAAGGAATCCCATAGTGATGAGTATGAACAGCATGTAAATACACCATTTATTCAGAGTTTTTTATGATGTGGGTTTAGTGACACTTTAATACATCCTTCATTTTCGATGTAAGTACCTGTATGTAACCTTCTATGAACTTTCTCTTACTGTACAGCAGGACTAGAGAGTGAGAGCAAGAAGCAGCACAAGTAGCCAATCAGTTCATGTACTGACAAGACGTTTGCTGATAGAAGGAGAGAGCACAGCGTGTGCGGCCTCTCCTTTCACTGTCTAGTCACAGGATAAAGTGGGTCCCTAGACGACCTGGGCTCAGAGAAAGTGGGTCGAATGGTGCTGGCCATCAGACTGAGGACCTCTAGTGGCAGAAAACAATACTGTGGGGGGGATCTCTGCAAATCTGGTTTTGTTGTTTTATCTTTTAAAGAGCTATTTGTTTTTATCTTGTTATTTTTGGCCGGAGTTCTGACTCTTATTGGATGTTCTCTAATGGAATGAATAAAGGTCTGAGCACAATCCATCTGATCACTTTAGCTAACCCTTTATATATACACATTCCTGGATATTATGCAGACGGTCCATCTGCCGTTCCCGGGAAGGTTCAGTAATAGGCAGAAATCTATTTAGGTCCTGGGCAGGTTTAATGTTTTCTATGTAAATAAAGAGCCGGTGCAGTGAGAGCTTTATCCCATTACAGGGGATTTGGGATCTCACTGTCGGTTTCCTATGGACTACCTTCGTCATATTAAAGAGATTAGGCTGATCCTGGCCTTTTAGTGAAAGACATCCACCGCTTTGTATAAAGGAGACAATTCTAATCCTACCAGGAATGTATACCAGGCTCTAGTAGAATATGGAATGTCTGGGCAGGATTTCACTGTAAAAGGGGCAGCAAGCACTTCCTAGGATCCTATATGTAGGCACTTCCCTGCAGCTCATAAGAAGGCACTTCCCAGGAGCTGTATGGAGGCACTTCCCCGGAGCCCGCATGGAGGCACTTCCCCAGATCCCTATGGAAGCACTTCCCCGGAGCCCCTATGGAGGCTCTTCCCCAGAGCCCCTATGGAGGCACTTCCCCAGAGCCCCTATGGAGGCACTTCCCCAGAGCCCCTATGGAGGCACTTCCCCAGAGCCCCTATGGAGGCACTTCCCCAGAGCCCCTATAGAGGCACTTCCCCAGAGCCCCTATGGAGGCACTTCCCCAGAGCCCATAAGAAAGCACTTCCCAGTTGCCGTATGGAGGCACTTCCTAGGAGCTTGTATGGAGGCGCTTCCCAGGAGCTCATATGGAGGCGCTTCCCAGGAGCTCACATGGAGGCACTTCCCAGGAGCTCGCATGGAGGCACTTCCCAGGAGCTCGTATGGAGGCACTTCCCAGGAGCTCGTATGGAGGCACTTCCCAGGAGCTCGTATGGAGGACCTTTCCAGTTGCCGTATGGAAGCACTTCTCTGGAGCCCGTATGGTGGCACTTCCCAGGAGCCCGTATGGAGGCACTTCCCTGGAGCCCGTATGGAGGCACTTCCCTGGAGCCCGTATGGAGGCACTTCCCTGGAGCCCGTATGGAGGCACTTCCCTGGAGCCCGTATGGAGGCACTTCCCTGGAGCCCGTATGGAGGCACTTCCCTGGAGCCCGTATGGAGGCACTTCCCAGGAGCCTGCATGTCTATGGCTGTGCACACAAAATTCTACAGGTCTGCTAGTCAGCATTGAAGCTTCTACCAGGAGCAAAATTAGAATATTTATCGCCATTAGCAATGGATCCTTTAAGAGCCTGTGCAATTGTATTGCCTGTCCTATTCCATTATAATGCTTTACAACAGTGATTGTCAACTTATGAGGTATAGGGGGCTTCAGCTGTTGACCCCGATGTCACCAAAGGGCCACACATCATGCTCAGTGTATGTAATGCTGGGGAGGACCATCAGAAAGTGCAGACATACGAGATGAAAGGATGATCAGGGACTGGGGATGTGCTAAAGATTTGATTGAAGATGGGGACATACTACAAGAGACTGTGAGAGGCTGAGGAAATAGTACAGGTTTGGGTTAGGACATGGTACGGGTTTGGTTGGGGGCTAAGAACATGCTGCAGAACACTGTGAGAGACTGAAAACATGGTACGGGTTTACTTGAGGCGTGGGTGAGAGTCAGGAGACATGGTACAGAAGACTGAGAGGCTGGGGACGTGGTATATAAGGCTAGTATCAATGTTCACACTACAGACAAGCATTAAAGGCATGTAGATTGTGGACCTAGGCTTGGGTACCAGGTAAAGAAGACTATGAGAGGCTGAGGACATCATACAAAAGACTATGAGAGGCTGGGGACATGGTACAGAAGACCGTGGGAGACTGGGGACATGGTACAGTAGACTGTGGGAGGCTGGGGACATGGTACAGTAGACTGTGGGAGGCTGGGGACATGGTACAGTAGACTGTGGGAGGCTGGGGACATGGTACAGAAGATTTGAGAGGCTGGGGAGATGGTACAGAAGAATATGAGAAACTTGGGACATGGTACAGAAGACTATAAGAGGCTGAAGGACATGGTGCAGAAGACTGTGAGAGGCAGAGGACATGGTACAGAAGACTATGAGAGGCTGGAGACATGGTACAGAAGACTGTAAAAGTCTGAGGACATGGTATGGGTTTGGCTGGGAACCGGGGACATGGTACATAAGACTATGAAAGGCTGGGGACATGGTAAAGAAGACTATAGGAGGCTGGAGACATGATACAGAAGACTATTAGAGGCTGGAGACATGATACAGAAGACCGAAAGAGGCTGAGGACATGGTACGGGTCTGGTTGGGAACTGGGGACATGGTACAAAAGACTATGAGAGGCTTGGGACATCGTACAGAAGACTATGAGAGGCTGAGGACATGGTACAGAAGACCGTGAGAGGTTGGATACATTGTACAGAAGAATATGAGAGGCTGGGGACATGGTACAGAAGACTATGGGAGGCCGAGGACATGGTACAGGAGATTGTTAGAGGCTAAAAGATGGAGACATTATAGAAGGACAGTTGCCCTTAAAACAACCCGACACCCCAAAGCCCCTGATTCAACTGCAATGTCAGTTTTTTTTACTTTTATTACACTAAAATGTCTTTAAAGCCTATTTATGGCACCATTCCAATAATTGTCCATCAGGGATGATATATAAATTGCCCTCTCAGTCACAATGATAGAAGTCTCATAACTCCTTTACAAGATACAGTCTGGATGGTAGGAATTAACCCCATAGTCCCTGATGTTTGCTTCAACACAACCCCATGTTGATTTTTTTTTGTATTCTATTCTTATTTGCATCCTTTTCCCCATCTCAGTACTGCTGATCTCCCGCACCCTCTTTCAGCCATGTTCTGTCTACATGCACTCGGTCCAGCATTGGCGTCCATTGCTCTGGACCTGCTTCCTGATAACGGTGGACCATGTCTATGTTGAGTGCATTAGCACTTCCGCCTGTAGCCTCAACAATGGGAGTGACACATTTTGGAGACAGTTGTCACCCCATAACAGTATTGACCTTTGACAAGGACCTTCATGCCAGGATCACCAGGGATTATTTTAATCATTAGAGGACTGGCATGTCAAACCCCCTTCCTGTCCAAGCAATTTTTCAGTGCTATAATAGTTTGACTGACAACAATGTACCAAAATGAATTTTATATAATTTTTTTGAAGACAATTGATATAATTACTGGCTGCCATTTTTTCAATATTACCAGCCTCCATTTACCTGGCTGGAGTCTCCACCATCAGTATCGACCACCTCGGACTTTGGTTTCCAGCATGGATGGCCGCAACTCGGTGGAACAGCCTCATTTTTATACAAAATTCTCCCCTCAGGCTGAAGACGTCTTCTATTAATGCTCATCCATTCAGGAGGTTGACAAGGCCGTGTTCTGTACAATACATATCCCTGGAGCCTGCCATCCTTCTGCACCGTGCCATGACCTCTCCGCGTTGTCACTTCTCTGTGTCAAATAGATCCCCCACAAGATTTCTTACTCAATATCTGCGAGGAAACATTACAACCTCCCCCTGCTTATTCTCTCTCCTCCAAACTGGAGATATTTAGGCTTTTTATTTTCATACAAGAGACCCATATCTCCTGGGAAAGGTCTGATAGGGAAGGGGAAAGGTGTGCCAGCACTGATTTAAATTGTACTCACCATTGCAGCCAACAGGTCCTAAAAGCAGAGCCCCACCTCACTTACTGTACCTCAAACTCAGATTACTTCAAGTCAGTCTGGTGATGTCATGTTCCTTTCTTTTCTTCTCTGGGCAATCCTTTCTGAGGCCAATGTTATGTAAAAACTGTTGTGTGCAACAGTTTTTTGGGGCAGCCTGCCAGAGCATTGGTCTACTCCCAGGTGGTGTTCCATGACAGTGGGGTTCACAGGAGGTGGGTTGAATGACATTGGCCATCATTCAATTTGAAAGAAGACCTGTGCGCAGGAGAATTGAGCCCAGAGGGAGAAAGTGAGCCTATAGGTGTGGAGTCTACAGGGAGAGGATGAACCTACCAACGTCAAGCCTACAGGAAGAAGTTGAGCCTACAGGGGGAAAATCTGAACTTACAGGAGTTGAGCCTACAGGAAGAAGGTGAGCCTACAGGGATGAGATTAGCCTACAGGTTGAAGGTGAGTCTACAAGCATTAAGCCTACATAGAGAAGTTGAGCCTACAGGGAGAAGGTGAAACTACGGGTATTGAGCCTACAGGGAGAAGATGAGCCTGTGAGTGTTGAGCCTACAGGTAGAAGGTGAGCCTACAGGTGTTGAGTCTACAGGCAGAAGATTAGCCTACAGAGAGATTTTGAGTCTACAGGATGAAGTTGAGCCTACCGGCGTTAAGCCTACAGAGAGAAGGCAGGACTACAGGTACTGAGACTACAGGAAGAAGGAAAGCCTACAAGGGTTAAGTCTACAGGGAGAAGGTGAGAATATAGGCATTGAGCCCACATAAAATAAGGTGAACCTATAGACATTAAGCCTTCAGAAAGAAGATTAGCCTGCAGCAGTTGAGTATATAGAGAGCAGGTAAGCCTACGGGAGAAGGTGAGCCTACAGACATTCAGACTGTAGAGAGAAGTTGAGCCTACAGGGAGAAAATGAGACTGCAGGTATTGAGTCTACAGGAAGCAGGTCAGCCTAAGGGTGTTGAGCATACAGGTATCAAGCCTACAGGGAGAAGGTGAGCCTACAGGTGTTGAGCCTACAGGAAGAAGTTGAGCCAGCAAGGAGAATATTAGCCTGTAGAGAGATTTTGAGTCTACAGGCATTAAGCCTACAGAGAGAAGGCAAGTCTACAGATATTGAGACTACAGGAAGAAGGTAGGCCTACAAGTTGTTGAGACTACAGGAAGAAGGTAGGCCTACAAGTTGTTGAGCCTACAGGAAGAAAGTGAACCTGCAAACATTACGCCTACAGAGAGAAGTTGAGCTTACAGGAAGAAGAAGAAGAATAGCCTGCAGCAGTTGAGCATATAGAAAGAAGGTGAGCCTACATGAAGGTGAGCCTTTCGGCATTGAAGCTACAGAGAGAAGATTAGCTTACAGGGAGAAAGTCTGCAGAGAGAAGTTGAGCCTACAGGTAGAAGGTGAGACTACAGGTATTGAGTCTACAGGAAGAAGGTGAGCTTACAGGTGTTGATAAAAGTAAAAAAGTATTGCGCAATTCTAAATAGTCCATAGAATAACAATAATAAAATCATGATGATAAATCCCAGCTGGTGCACACAGTTATGTGGATAAGGTGCAGAGATATATAAGGTAAAAGGTGTCAAATCCGGTGACAGTGACCCCTCCACCACACACAGGATGGCCTCTCACCTCACAAACTCGACCTGAGACAGGTCACATAGCGATAGAAGGTTCAAGGTGAACTATCCCAAGATAGCAGCTCCAGTGCTTATCCACAAAATCCACAGTCGATGGGATGGTATAGCATTCATGATTTTTATTATTGGTATTCTATGGACTATTTAGAATTGCGCAACACTTTTTTACTTTTATGCTTATTTGAGGTACTGTTTGAATTAACCTTGAGTGTCTGCCAGCAGTTCAGTTATAGCTGTGTCCGTTTATGTCAGCGCTGAATATCCTCTTTCATTATATAGTCTTACAGCTGTTGAGCCTACAGGAAAAAGGTGAACCTACAGACATTGCGCCTACAGAGAGAAGTGGAGCCCGCAGAAAGAAAAATAGCCTGCAGGAGTTGAATATTTAGAAAGAAGGTGAGCCTACAAGGTGGTAAGCCTACAGGTGTTGCATTTCTCCTATTCTGATGACGCTTTTCACCAGAATAGGAAATAGAACACTTTTCCAATGGAGGCAGAAACGAAAAAACACTTTTTCACAGAGCCAGGAGGGGTTCAATACCTCTGCAAGGATGGCTGTGACCCTGATGGGAAAATTTCTCTTCATTGACCTGTCCTATTGCGTCAGCAACCTCCTACCCACATCACCTTTAACATTGGCCATCGTAGACGCCACCAAAAGCACCCAACAGCAGAAATGTCAGGGCTGCAGTAAGGCCGTTAATCTACTGATCGCTTTTTCAGTCCTTTTCCACCCTCCTAATTGCCTTATAATGGAGCTTTTATTCCGTAGGTCACAGCTCTTGTCAGCTCGAGGAGAATAAACTCAGACCTAGCACAGGCTACGACTAATGGTATAGATTGCCACGTTCAAAACATCACAGCCTGAGCAGAGGCAAAAAGCAAAAAATAAAATAAAAAAAAAAACAGGGTTGAGGGTTACAGAGAAAGGCTCTTGGGAAATTCTTACCTCTCCGCCGAGGTGCTCTTTGTGGGAATATTATATTGTTTGGGTAAGGAGCGGTGCCAGAAAAAAAAAAAATTTACGTGTTATAAAGTAGCACTTAGAGCCCAAAAGTCCACGGAGGCCGCCAAGCTAATGGCCTCTCTGATTACCAGCTTACAAAATATGTTTTGAGTCCACCACGCCGCAACGATCAGCTGTACTGCTGCCTAAAATACACGTTCCTCGCTACCAGCGCATGCGGCCGGCGGCATATCCGTATAGCTATAATAAGAAGGGAAAATAAAACCAATTTTCTTTGTCTGGCATCAACTCTCTGTTCATACATGCCACAGCAAACAGAGTAGGACCTAAAATCTTCAAACATCAACTTTCAGAAGTGGGTTGTCCTTTTGAAGGGAAACCACATCTAATGAATCAAATTGTTGATCATATAGTAATCACCATAATGGTCTTTTAAGTTACCCACAAATCACTGATGACTTATTATTATTACAGTGAAATGTTTAAAAGTTTACATTGTACATCATAATGTTTATATCTTCCCATAAGCCCTGGTAATCGTACGTAACAACCCCCTCCAGCACCCATTAGTCATCTTGATATTCATCAACCAACTTATATGGTCTTCAGACCCGCTACATCATGTTCTACATTTTCGAGATGTGCCAATGCGTTGGTGGAATCCAGATTTCTCTCTCTGAAAAAAAAAAAAAAAAAAAAAATGTCTGCTTCTTCAGGAGCACTATACGGGCAAATTTTTTGTGTTCTTGTAATCTGAGTCAAGTGACCATAAAAAAACTCCACAATGGGCGAGTGCAGTGGAACAAAAGAAGAGAGAGACCCAAAATATGGGCAAGTAAACCACCATGACCTAATATATGGGCAAGAAACCCACCATAAACAAGTGCAGGGACACAAAAGAAATAAGACCCAACACATGGGCAAGTAACCTACCATGACCCAATACATGGGCAAGAACCTCACCATCGGTGAGTGCAGGGGCATAAATGAAGAGGTAACCAATATATGAGCGAGAAACCCACCATGGGCGAGTGCAGGGGTGCAAAAAGAAAATAGACCTAATATTTGGCCTAATAATCCATCATGACCCAATATATGGGCAAGAAACCCAACATGGGTGAGTGCAAAGTGAGTGCAGGGGCATAAATGAAGAGGGAACCAATATATGAGTGAGAAACTCACCATGGGCGAGAGTGCGGGGGTGCAATAGAAAAGAGACCTAATATTTGGCCTAATAATCCACCATGACCCAATATATGGGCAAGAAACCCAACATGGGTGAGTGCAAAAGTGAGTGCAGGGGCATAAAAGAAGAGGGAACCAATATATGAGCGAGAGACCCACCATGGGCGAGTGCAGCGGTGCAAAAAAAAAAAGAGACCTAATATTTGGCCTAATAATCCACCATGACCCAATATATGGGCAAGAAACCCAACATGGGTGAGTGCAGGGGCACAAAAGAAGAGAAACTCAATATATGAGCGAGTAACTCACCATGCCAAATATATAGGTGAGAAACCCAACATAGACAAGTGCAGGGACACAAAAGAAAAAAAGAGACCCAACACATGGGTGAGTAACCTACCGTGACCCAATGTATGGGCAAGAATCCTACCATGGGCCAATGCAGTGGCATGAAAGAGGAGAGACCATATATATGGGCTAGTAATTCAGTATGGGCAAGTGCAGGGGCACAGAAGAAGAGAGACTTAATATATGGTCGAGAAACCTACCATGGGTGAGTGCAGGGATACAGAAGAAGAGAGACCCAGTATATGGGAAAGTAACCCATCATGACCCAATATACGGCCAATAAACCCACCATGGGCCTGTGGAGGGGCACAAAAGAAGAGAGACCCTATATATGGGCGAGTAATCCACCATGACCCCATAGAAAGATGAAAAAAAACCACCATGGTAGAGTGCAGGGGTACAAAGGAGCAGAGACTCTACATATGAGTAAGTAATCCACCATGGGTGAGTGCAAGTGCACAAAGGAAGAGAATCTCAATATATGGGAAAGTAACCCACCATGACTCAATATATGGGACGAGAAACCCACCATGGGGCATCTGTAGGGGCACAAAAAGAAGAGAGACCCAGTACTCAGGGTCAGCTTCAGATTCAAGTTAGTCCAATTAATTGCCCTGCATGTTGGCCATAAGATGTAGGAATTTGGGGAATGCTCAGATAATTTGCTTCTCTACTCCTGCAATGTATACACCACACCACAAAAGGGGTCCCGGAGCCCTTTGAGCATCGACTTAGGAGGCATGGACAGAGACATTGGGCTTTGCCATCCCCTTGGAAATACCTCCCTATAGTAGGAAAGGGGGCTTTGTTGCTTTCCTTGCAAGGTCCTCCCAATGTAGTTAAGCGGGGTTTAGCCACCCCCCTTATGAGGTACCCCACAATGTTGAAAAGGGGGATCTTTGTACCCCCTTGCAACCCCCCAATGTAGGACAGAATGGGGGGCTTTGCTGCCTCCTTGCAAAGGTACCCCCCCAATGGTAAAAGGATGCCCACCCCTTCCTGGTAAGCCAGATTGTATTCCTGGATAAGGGTCTGGATAGAATAGTAAGGGGAACCCTGCTGTTTTTCTCCCCATTTTTTTCAGACAGTAATACATCAGCCTGGGGTGACCCTGATCTATATAAGCCAAGCTAATTGTAAAAGAAAAAAATATATACATACATTCCATAGCCAAATAAGCCCTGGCAGAGTGCACTGAGGCTTTTCCTTTAAAAACTCTTCTGTTCTGTAACACCACGTACAGCTTTAAGCACCCCAATGTAGCCAGGAGGGGAGGGGGATTTGTGCTGGGAGGGTGGATTTGGAAGGGGGGGTGGAGAGGATGTGTACTTGGGGGGGGGGATTTAAGGAGTAGAGGATTTGTGGTAGGAGGGGAAATTGGGGGGGGGGGTTGTGCTGGGAGCGTGGAGCACAGTTGGGGATTTTGGTTTGGGGAAGGGGGGGAGGCACAGTTTGGCCTGTTCGCCCTGGGCTCTAGATGGCCTTGTCCCGGCACTCCCCAGGCCCATTTTTTCTAGAACTAAATAGCAAGATTGGTCTGGTCTCCCATAGACTTCAAAGCTAAGTTGAGGTTTCGGGCAGATTCGCTCATCCCTCCCAATGACAAGCTGAAGAAGACAATCGGTCAAGACAAATGAGCCCGGAGGAGTCAGCCGAGTGACTGCAGAGACATCAGATCAGTTGTGAGCCTCTGAAGGAGCCTGCGCGTCTCCGAAGACAAGGTGACTTTAGAGGCATCATAATTACATGTGCGAGAGCTGCCAAGACAGCCCGCCATCGTCCCGAGCCAGCACCGGGGAGGACAGCTCCGATGCCGGGACAGATCAGCGAACACCGAGATCACAGAGGACTAATTGGGACAGAAAAGCGGGGTGGGAGAATGGCGGATCAATAGAGCGCTCTCTCCGGAATGAGACGTATCAAATATTTTACATCTTGCAAACAATCTATATTTCTGCAAGATTATATTCGCTGTATAAATATCTCGGATGCAAAGGAGACCTGAAGTCCAACCACCGAAATCTCATACAAGCCTTAAAGAGTAACTCCACTTGTGTTGAGAAAAACTTCCCCCTCTGGGTGATCTGCTCTATATTACCAAAAGCATTGGGGCGCCTGTCTTTACACGCACATGAACTTTAATGGCATCGCAGTCTTATTCCGTAGGGTTCAATATTGAGTTGGCCCACCCGCTGCAGCTATAACAGCTTCAACTCTTCTGGGAAGGCCGTCCACAAGGTTTAGGAGTGTGTCTATGGGAATGTTTGACCATTCTTCCAGAAGCACACTTGTGAGGTCAGGCACTGATATGGACGAGAAGGCCTGGCTCACAGTCTGCGCTCTACTTTATTCCAAAGGTGATCTATCAGGATTGAGGTGAGGACTCTATGCAAGGCCAGTCAAGTTCCTCCACCCCAACCTCGATCATCCATGTCTTTATGGACCTTGCTTTGTGCACTGGTCCAAACCATTTGGTGGAGGGGGGATTATGGTGTGGGGGTTGTTTTTCAGGGGTTGGGCTTGGCCCCCTAGTTCCAGTGAATGGAACTCTTAAGGCATCAGCATACCAAGACATTTTTGGACAATTTCATGCTCCCAACTTTGTGGGAACAGTTTGGGGACGGCCCCTTCCTGTTCCAACATGACTGCGCACCAGTTCACAAAGCAAGGTCCATAAGGACATGGATGAGCGAGTTTGGGGTGGAGGAACTTGACCGGCCTGCACAGAGCCCTGACCTCAACCTAACCTTTGGATCAACAGGATCAACGGGTTAATTGTGGGAAGCAGAAGACATTGCACTTAAAATTATATTGTGTTTTTAATTGGGGGCTGTAGTTCTACTTTACCCATAGTACAGGCAATACATAATGCTACGATATCCCACCAAGAGCACGTCTGGCTGTATAAGTAACCAGGCTGTCAAGAGCCCAAGAGTTACTTTGAGTGCCATCATAAATGAGTCACCATAGGAGGTGGAAAGTATTGCCTAACTAACAAAACTTTTTTTTTTTTTTTTTTTTAAATAAAAAAATATGAAAGATAATATAAAAAAATGAATGTAAATATAATACACGGTGGCACTTTTGAGTGCAGTCATAAATGAGTCACCATAGGAGGTGGAAGGTATTGCCTAACAAAACATTTTTTGATTTTTTTTAATTAAAAAATATTAAAGATAACATAAAAAAATAATGAAAATATAATACACTATGACAGAGTTACTTTTGAATGTCGTCATAAATGAGTCAACATAGGAGGTGGAAGGTATTGCTTAACAATGACATAAATTAAAAAGTAAAAAAGTACAAAATAAATATATAAATAATTAAATAAAAAAATAAGTATGTAAACACACTGTGGCAGAGTTACGTTTAGGTGTATTGTCATATATGAGTCACCATAGGAGGTGGAAGGTATTGCCTAACTAACAAAAACTTCTTCTTTTTTTTTTAATATCAAAAATATTAAGGATATTATAAAAACAATGACAAAATTTTTTTAAAAAAAATAAAATAAAGAATAGCAAAAATATTAAAGATAATTAAAAAAAACAATAAAAAATATAACACACCGTGGCAGAGTTACTTTTGAGTGCCATCATAAATGAGTCACCATAGCAGGCAGGAGGCATTGCCTAAGCATAACAAAAATAAAAATAAGTGTAAAAAAAAAAAAAAATTATAAAATATAATTAAATAAATATAAATATAAATATATATATATATATATATATATATATATATAAAAAAAACACACTGTTTAATAAGTGTAAAAAAAAAAAAATTATTATATATATATATATATATATATATATATATATATATATATATATATATATATATATATATATATATATATAAAAAACACACTGTGGCGCCATCATAAATGAGTCACCATAAGAGGTGGAAGGTATTGCCTAACTAACAAAAACTTCTTTTTTTTTTTTTAATATCAAAAATATTAAAGATAATAAAAAAATAATGACAAAAAAAAGTAAAAAAAAAAAATAAAATAAAGAATAGCAAACATATTAAAGATAATTACAAAAAATAATAAAAAATATAACACACCGTGGCAGAGTTACTTTTGAGTGCCATCATAAATGAGTCACCATAGCAGGTGGGAGGTATTGCCTAAGCATAACAAAAATAAAAATAAGTGTAAAAAAAAATTATAAATATAAAAACTGTTAAAAAAAAAATTAAAAATATTTCGAGTGCCGTCCCTATAGGAGGTTGGGAGGTACTTCCTAACCATGACAAAAAAAAAAAAAATTATAAAATATAATTAAATAAATAAATATTATATATATATATATAATATATAATATATTAATATAAAAAAATACAAATATAAAAAAAAAACATCTATATACAAATGAATATCTTTGAATGCACTAATAGGAGTATTGTAAATATTGCCTAACCACACATGAGCAGGGGGTGGGGGTTCTGTTGATGCACACTCAGACACCCTTCTTCGTTTTGCGCCTTCAAAGTTGTAGGCATGTTGTGCACATCATATACAAAGCTCTAAAAATCCATTTTCACTCCAGGGTACAAAACAATAAAAAAAAGTTAAAAAATAAAATAAAATAAAATAAAATAAAATAAAAAGGGCGGGACTTTTGAAAAGCACCAAAAAAAACTGCTTTCCTGGGTCACGGCCCCCCCCCCAGGCCTGGTCCCTGTGCGTCTTCAAAGCCTCTGGCACCTCGCAGGGTTAAATCCAGAGGAAGCTTAATGGCGATTCGCTCTCTCCAGCTGTAACTAGTTTAAAGCCGGCGCTGTAAATTTTCACATCAAAACAGCGTTTCTGCGGCAATAGGGAGAAATTGGACTAAATTTCCTGTAGCCAAGCTGGATGCGAAAACAAGACCATTCCGTTGCGGATTTATACCCATAAGTACGCCGTATATCACCGGCGCTCCATGGCTGCCAGCTTGGAGCTGCGAGCGGAGGGGGCGCAGCATCTGGAGAGAGGAGAGCGACAGATTTCACAGGAATACATAACTAATCAGGGAATTGGGTTCTAACAAATCGAGGTAACCCCAATCTAAACGCTCCCGGAACGGGATGGGACGCCATTAGCGCTTAAAGGGGGCGCCATCCGATTTTCGAGATTATTTTACATATACGACGGTCACATAGAATTGTAACCAATCTACAATGGCTGAAAAAAAAAAAAAAAGTTTGGTTAAGACCGGATTCCCAACCCTTCTGTTGCAATAGGCTCAAGCGGAGATGCGTTAAATGCACGCACTTGAATTGACATGCGTGACGCGTTGTGGCGCAGCGCACTTCACTTAAATGCATTTGAAAATACGTTAAGTCCATTGGGAGCAATGAATTTTGATATGTTATTGCATTGAGGTTGCATTGAGCCAATGCAGCTGCATGCGGTGTAAATGGACCGTATAGATATATATCCGCATCCGTATATCCTCATTACATACTTCCCGCTTTTGTAGCGTGACACAACAGTTGCGCTTTGCGCTTTACTGCTCCTTTTCACAATGCAAACCCGCTAAAAACAATGCACCCCCTGTGTGGCTGATATCTTGCCACAAAGTAAGAAGAATAGAGCGCCAAACCCAAAGTGGGAGACAGAATGCAAGTTTCATTTTTCTGTTGCAAATGCATATCCAACACGTTTCAGGAGTCAGAAGGGCCCTGACCCCCCTTCAGCAGGGCTAAAATCAATTAAAAACAATAAAAAGATACTCCTTTGGTTTTTATTAGTTATTGAGTTATTTACAGGGCTTTTTTTTCTCCCCTTTGGGGGAATAGGTGCAGGTACTCCCGCCTTCTGAATCACCCCTCGACTCCGCCTCCTACGAGTACTGTCCCTTGGTTCCGCCCCCTACCCACCTCCCTGTACCACCCCCTTATAAGGAATACAGAACCAAGTAATTTGTATGGGAATTTGATCTCCCAGCAGCCAGCAGGAAAAAAAAAATCAATAAAATAGATCCCCTGTAGTCAACAGCAATAGACCTCCCACATCAACAACAGACCCTGTAGATGGGTCTTCCAGCATGACAATGACCCAAAACATACCACCAAAAGGAGTGGCTCAAGAAGAAGCACATTAAGGTCATGGAGTGGCCTAGCCAGTCTCCAGACCTTAATCCTATAGAAAATTTATGGAGGGAGCTGAAACTTCAAGTTGCCAAGAAACCTTAAGGATTTAGAGAAGATCTGTAAAGAAGATTGGACCAAAATCCCTCCTGAGATGTGTGCAAACCTGATCACCACCTACAAGAAATGTCTGACCTCTGTGCTTACCAACAAGCAGTGGCGCTGCGTCCATAAGGGCGCACGGGCGCCGCCTCCTCTCTCCTGCCACCCCCTCTAGCACCAATAGATACCCTGTTTCCCCGAAAATAAGACCTAGCGTGATTGTCGGTGATGGCTGCAATATAAGCCCTACCCCCCAAATAAGCCCTAGTTAAAGTCCTTGTAGGTCTTATTTTCAGGGTAGGGCTTATTTTTGGGGAAACAGGGTAGAGCTTATATTGCAGCCATCACTGACAATCATGCTAGGTCTTATTTTCAGGTAAGCAGGGTAGATTTATGCATTGCATGAATCTATCTACGGCCGCCGCTGCCACCCCCTATTCGGGCGCCTGAATTACAGCGGCGGGGGTGTTTTTGAAGCACCTGATTAGAGCCTTGGCTCTAATAGGCATCAAAAAAGGTGACCTGCATGTCGCTCAGATGTGTTAGAAAAGCGAATGAATATTCGCTTTCCTAACACTAAACCACCTCTCTGCCAATCAGGTGCTCAGATCTGTTACCCATCACCATAACGACAGGCACTGTGATTGGACGCCTATCAGGCGTCCAATCATAGCAGAGGACAGGAAGAGAGGACAGGAGAAGACATCGAGGACCTGTTCCACCGAGACAAGGCAAGTGCAGACAGCGGGTGGGGGGGCACACTGGCAGCATTTCATATGGCACAGTGGGAGCGTTTGATGGGCACAGTGGCTGCATTTGATGGGCACAGTGGCTGCATTTGATGGGCACAGTGGCTGCATTTGATGGGCACAGTGGCTGCATTTGATGGGCACAGTGGCTGCATTTGATGGGCACAGTGGCTGCAGTTTATGGGCACAGTGACTGCTTTTGATGGACACAGTGGCAGCATTTGATGGGCACGGTGGGAGCAATTGATGGGCACAGTGGCAGCGTTTGAAGGGCACAGTGGCAGCGTTTGAAGGGCACAGTGGCAGCGTTTGCAGGGCACAGTGGCGGCAATGGATGGGCACAGTGGCGGCAATTGATGGGCACAGTGGCGGCAATTGATGGGCACAGTGGCTGTGTTTGATGGTACAGAGGTGGCAATTGATGGGCACAGTGGCTATGTTTGATGGTACAATTGATGTTTTTTTTTTCAGAATTTTTCAGTTTGTTTGCGCCCCCCCCAAAACATTTTGAGCACCAGCCGCCACTGCCGACAAGGGTTTCTCCACCAAGTACTAAGTCATGTTTTGCTTGGGGATCAATTTAGAATTATAGACCCTTCATTTCATTACATAAGTGGGCAAACGTACAAAATCCGCCGGGAAGTGAACGCAGCTCCATTGTGAGCATGCATGTGAGTTACATTATCAGCACCCGTTGGGCCAAGCAAGAAGATGGTGGACCTGGAAGAAGTGGAAGATAACATGGCACCGGCGAGGGTGGAATGGGTGCAGGGAGCTCGGACCCCACACACCGCGGTGGAGCACACTATGGCAAAGCCTGGCAAATGCTGCCCCCCCCCCCCCCTTTTACTCTTTCAGTATAGAAAGGGTTACAGTAATTCTTAATTTGGGAGTTTGCAGTCATTTTACCTGATGCCACTAAATCTGGTCTGATCATCTAGGCTTCAATGACCCCCCCCCCCCTCAACCATGAGGGGTTAATACATTACCATACAGAAGTCTACAAATCGGGGATTGTCATACGAAGGAAAGGTCAAGATGAGGAACGGGAGGGGGGGTAGATGGATTGTTGGGGATAGGGGGGGATAATAAGCTGCCGATATGTACAGAGGGTCGGTGACGACCGTACAACCTTCCCCGCACAGGAAACTTCGCGTTTTGCCTTTTTTTTTTTTCCCGGCAGATGCAGATTTTACTCTTCAAACTGTTTAAAATGCTATTTTGACTTTGAGGATAACATCGCGGCTCCGTCAATCAGTCTTCCCCACAGAACGGATGAAATAGCTTTGCTGGCACAATTTTCAGACCTTTCCAAAATATCACATCTTTCATCTTCATAACGTCTCCTCGACGGGTTTTTTTTTTTTTTTTTTTTCCCCTGCACTTTTGTTGGGAGATTTTGTTTCTCTGCTGCAATCGGGATTATTATGGAGCGTAAATAGGGGGCGTCGGGAGCGGACCTCGCTCGGCTATCGCCCGCCTGATAACGACAAAAGAGCACCTGTCATTTGTTATTAGACATGAGACTGGAGGAGGAGGGTGGATGTTGGGGGGTGGGGGGACTGGTGGTATTTGGATGAGCGATGAAGGTTTTAGGCCTCATTCACATTGATGCACTTTTGTTGCGCTAAAACGCAGCTGTAAAACGCAATAAAACCATTTCCCTTTTCATATGGGAACCTTTATGTCAGTGTGCTGCGGTGCGTTCTGAAAAGTCCTGCATGCTACATCTTTGGTGCCGTTTCCAACTCGCATCAAAAATGCACCTCCCATTGATTGGTAAAAGAGACATAAAAAATGCACCCGCAATGCGTTTTTGGCGCATGCGAGTCAAATTTCTAAGTTTCACAGGTGGGTCATGGGAGTCAGGAATCCAGAAGAAGCACCAAAAGCGTAATAAGCATGTTTGCACAACGCCGGTCACCAGAGCATCCTGTACTCACTTTGTACCGATGTGGAGAGTGGCACCGATGTCATTATGTATAGAGGACCACCCGCCTCCAGGAAGAGGACCCCCGCCCCCAAGCATCATGTGACCGACGGGGTGAGGAAATGGCTGGTGATTGGGATTTAAGTTAGCCAAGTCTTCAGGGATTTTTGATCCAGGGAACATCCAATCACCTCCTGGAAAAAAATGTTTTTTCAGCGTTCCTCCACCACATCAGAGGTCCCTCCACCACATCAGAGGTCCCTCCATCACCTCAGCGTGCCCCCCCATCAAATCAGAGCCTACCCCATATCAGAGGTCCCCTCATCACATCAGAGGTCTCCCATCACATCAGAGGTTCCCCCACCACATCAGAGGTTCCCCCATCACATCAGAGGTCACCCATCACATCAGGCCCCCATGTCAGATCAGAGCCTACTCCACATCAGAGGTCCCTCCATCACATCAGAGGTTCCCCCATCACATCAGAGGTCTCCTCATCACATCAGAGGCCCCCCCATCAAATCAGAGGTCACCCATCACATCAGGCCCCCATGTCAGATCAGAGCCTACTCCATATCAGAGGATTCCCCCATCACATCAGAGATCCCCCCATCACATCAGAGGTCCTCCCATCACATCAGAGGTCCCCTTCCATCACATTAGAGGTCCCCTCCCATCACATCAGAGGTCCCCCTCTGTGACGGGAGTCATTTTGGGTGGGGGGCCCGTGGAACCCAGAATCCCTTGGAGAGGTTGGGAAACCCTCCCCATGCATCTCCTATGTCTAAGTTACCATGTGTCTATTAGGGGCACAGGGTGACCGAGAACCCCAGTCTGATCTGTACTAATTGGGCTTGCTGTACAACCACACTGGAATGTTATATATATATATATATATATATATATATATATATATATATATATATATATATATATATACACACACACACACACACACATACACACACACACACACACACACACATTTTATATTGTCTGTTTACTGGGTCGTCTGGGGTGTGGCTGAATTCCATTGTTCTATTGTGTCTGTCTGGGAGAAAAGTATTATGGGATGTGTATGTGTATTTGCTGTGAGGAGGGAGGGTTCCCCTATCACAGAGGTCCCCCCCCATATCACACCAGATGTTCCCTATCAAATCAGAGGTCCTCCCATCATATCAGACGCCCCCGTCACATCAGAGGTCCCCCATCACAGAAAAGGTCCCTCCATCACATCAGAGGTCCCTCCATCACATCACAGGTCCCTCCATCACACCAGAGGTCCCTCCATCACACCAGAGGTCCCTCCATCACATCAGAGGTCCCTCCATCACATCAGAGGTCCCCCCCATCACATCAGAGGTCCTCCCACCACATCAGAGGTTCCCCCATCACATCAGAGGTCCTCCCATCATATCAGACGCCCCCGTCACATCAGAGGTCCCCCCATCACAGAAAAGGTCCCCCCATCACATCAGAGGTCCCTCCATCACATCAGAGGTCCCTCCATCACATCAGAGGTCCCTCCATCACATCAGAGGTCCCTCCATCACATCAGAGGTCCCTCCATCACATCAGAGGTCCCTCCATCACATCAGAGGTCCCCCCATCACATCAGAGGTCCTCCCACCACATCAGAGGTTCCCCCATCACATCAGAGGTCCTCCCATCATATCAGACGCCCCCGTCACATTAGAGGTCCCCCCATCACAGAAAAGGTCCCCCCATCACATCAGAGGTCCTCCCATCACAGAAAAGGTCCCTCCATCACATCAGAATCCGCCTATAACAGAGCCCCGCCAATCATACAGTCCCCATCACATCAGAGGCCTACCTTTTGGTCCTAGCAGTGCGGCAGAAGGCGGAGGAGGTCTGGAAAAATTGGGCTTCTGTCTTCTCCTTAATACGGGGGGCAGCCTTGCATCAGAGTTGCCATAATACAAGCGAGCCAGCCACCATCCCTATGGCTACGCATGACACCGTGTTTCCTGACCCCAGAGTGTAATTGGTTGTTACGGTGTTGGTGGTGGCCCTGGCCTGCCCGGACCATGGCAACGCATGAAGTTGATTCAGGGCCACCCAGGGCCCACAAATGGCACCCTGGTTGAGAAACTCTGGTATAGGATTTATAATGGGCACAGCAGGTGTACAGATCTGGGAATTTAGCAAAGGAATGGAGGGAACCCCTCATAATGGGCACAGCAGGTGTACAGACCTGGGAACTCAGCACAGGGATGGTGAGAACCCCTCATAATGGGCACAGCAGGTGTACAGACCCAGGAACTAACTGAGATCCCATCAAGAGTCCCAGAGAGATCGAAAAGACTGTCAGGAGGTTGATCTCTGGGATACCAGTTTTGGGTGGACAGATCTTTCATTTTTGCCAAGGATTGAGCAAGGATGTTGCATTTATTAGATATATAGACAAGCACTAGAAGGAGATCCTGATATAAAATACCATCATAAAAATATGGAACAGCAATAAGACACCCCACCCAAAAAAAAAGTAAAGTTAACGATAATAACTCATAATAGGCACTGGATGGAAGTAGTTTACCTTGAAATCAGGAATAAATCTTATCAGATGTCAAACAATGCGATTCTATTATTTTATTAGTGGAAATATCTCTCCATCAGCGGGAAGGATCCCGTGTTCCTCCAGGAAGGAATGGGATGATTTCTCACATTTATTAGCCATAAAGCGAACACATTTTTTCCCAAACACGCGCACGGAAGGAAGAATATTTTACCGGCGCTTCAAAGACGATAGGCCATTATTTTACTTTAGTGTTCGGCAAATAGCGAGGGGATTCGCAGCGCCGGCAGGAGTGACCCAGGGATTGGGGATCATTAGAGCACTTTATCGGACAAGCCGCGTATAAACTTTGAGAATTGTTTTTTTTTTCTTTTTGCGAATGGTCGACAGGAGGCGGCGAAAATTGCGAGATTCATGAAGGATGCTGACACAGTGCAGAGAACAAACGCCACCATCGCTTCACGTTAAGAGGTGAAAAGCTGTAAGCTTGTGAAGGACTTTGTATTTCAGAGACCCCCGGAGAGTTATGTACTAAGAGAAGAGAGTTTATTACAGAGGCTATACCTTATTAGAGACGATTTATTACTGGAGAGGGAAAGGGCAGGGGATCAATTATTATATTAGGAATAGTGAAATGTGCGTCATCTGCTTGCATGCTTTTACTTTGTATATATATATATATATATATATATATATATATATATATATATATATATATATATATATATATATATATATATATATATATATATATATATATACATACACACATACACACAGTCAACATATAAATAAATGTATATTTGCATGTGTGTATTTATATATATTTTTTTTTTTTTTTAATACATAAATAAAAATACACACAAGCAAAATATACATTTTTATTATTTTGACTGTATACGTATATATCATTTTTGTTTTGTAATAATACATTTTATGCAAAATAAATAAAATATATATTTTTTTAATGTCACATGGTATTTGCGCAGCAGCTTTTCTAATGCAATATTTATTTATTTTTTAAATACATTTTAATGAAAAAAAAAAACACAATAATTACCCCAATTTTTTTTTTTTTTTTTTTTACAATATAAAAATGATGTTACGTGGACTAAATAGATACCCAACATGTCACGCTTTAAAATTGCGTCTGCCCGTGGAATGCCGGTGTTCTGCCGAGAAAGTTCCGATCGGCGGATAAGGACCCCCATCTACTTGCGCAGTAGGATCCGGCGGAAATAGCCGAAGGGGAATAGGTCCAAATCAGCTGTACACAGCGCCTGTAAGAGGGCCCCTCGCGGGCTCGCTTCGCTCGCCGCTCTTTGGGCACGGCCTCGCTGCGTTCGGCTCTTTTAGATTCCCCCTCTAGGTCCACTTGGATGGTAGGGAAGGAACCTGGACCCAGAGCGCAGGCGCCTTGTACAGCTGATTGTCGATCTTGAGCTTCGGCTATCTCCGGCGGGTGTTAGTAGTTCGTACTGCGCAGTACAGGGGGGGAACTTATCCGCCGAGGGAACTTATTCGGCAAGACACCGGCAAACTACGGTGCTTAAAATTCTCCATAGGCGTCGCTTTAAAACACCTTTACAGGTTACCAGTTTAGAGTTTCACAGGAGGCCTGGTTCTAGAATTATTGCCCTCGCTATGACGCTTCGTGACAATAGCTCACTTGTGTGGCGCGATCATCGTTTACATATGCGTGTAAAGCGCGGGAGGACGGGGGTGCTTAACATTTTTTTTTTTATTTAATTATTATTATTATTTCTTTTATCCAAAACGTATTTTTTTTACATTTTTTTGGATTAACTTTATTGCTATCACAAGGGATGAACAAAACCCTTTGTGACAGCCTGGGCCATGTCAGGTCCTCTTTATGGAGAGATCTGGGGTCTATTAGGTACTGTTTGCCCACCCCCCCCAAAGAAAATTAGCACCGGCCGCCACTGATACCAGAGGTGACTTTCCAAAATAGTTTTTTTTAAGAGGGCTGTCACTCTAAATACACGACCCAGAAAAAGCATGCAGCCAGTGAAGTCTGACCTGTGACTCAAAATGAAAATTAGCAAAATGAAGTTGATCCTGCGCCTTTAAGTCAACAATGGCCGCGCTCGTCTTTGAACCCGCACGCCTTCCCTTAAAAGTCAGAATGCTGAATTACAGTTATTATTCTGCTACAATTTAGGTAATTTGCAGTTCATAGAAGTTTCAAATACTCAAAGATTCTCTGGAAGTTTCTCTTCCATTTCCCTTCATTATATCTTTCTGATTTGTTCTCCCCTTTATTGAAGGTTGGAAATTCTTGACACCCCGACGCGGGGTCCTTCGACCTCCTCGCTTCGCCTCGTCCGGTCCTCTTCGTCCTCCTTTGTTCTCTCTCTCGGATTCAGCGTTTGTATAAACAAAGCTGGAGGCGGTTTTCAGTTAGCGGCGCACAACAAGCCCTCTTTATTTTCCTCCAAGTGCCGCAATCAGAACAATTCCGCACGCCCCCTCCTCCACTCCTTGCTGGTGCAGAACAATGGGGAAAGGAGAAATAACAAGTGGACCCGTCCCTGAACCTGAGCCTGGCGACCTCCGCTCGGAGACGAAACGCGGCGAAGGGAAGGCGGGGGTGACAGATTTCAATGCCGAACAATGATACAACATCAAGATTCCAACGACTGGGGGTCTGCCGGTGTCATCCCCTTCTCCGTTTCTGAGAATAGATGACGGGAGGCCTATTGTGGAAGATTCTGCGACAACGGCAAACATCACCGCTGCCACGGATTCGGCAGCTCATAAGCAGGTGGATGTCTCGCCATGAACGACGACGGGTGGCGGAGCATTTGCGAATGGGAGAATTTGAGGTTCATCTGGGGCACCTTTGAGATGGTACAAATTTTGAAACAGAACCGTTAAATATAATATAACCATTTTATGCTGCAATAGTCACCTTCAATCTGGAGGGTTTCCCTTGCAGTACTTTTCTTTTGATACTAGATGTCTTCAGCCTGATGGCCAGCATCACTCAACTCATTTTAGACCTGCCCCCCCAGCCGAGGACTGGACCGTGAAAGGAGAAGTAGCATAGTAACGGGATCATCTCTCTGTCGCTCTGCTCTCTCCTCCTATTAGCAGGCTTAATGTCAGCACAGGAACTGATTGGCTCATTGAGCTTTGATCGCAGTAATGAGAAAATCTGAGACGTCAGAATGGACATTTTTCATGTTCGAACAAAATTTTGAATAGTGAATTTGGTTTTCATTCGGTGAAAGCCATTTGTTTCCAAATCGGATGTTAAATTCAAATGAAATGTTGAAGTACTTTTGAACGACATGCATTATGTCATCGAATGTACTGAGAAATGTTCACTTGAAAATGTACTTTACCACAAAATAATAATCTGTACCCCAACATTAACCCTTCTTACATCCCAATACTACCTCACCCTGTAACCCCAACACTGAACCACCCTACAACCCCAACACTAACCCACCCATTAATCCCAACACTAACCCACCCTACAACCCCAACACTAACCCACCCTACAACCCCAACACTAACCCACCCATTAATCCCAACACTAACCCACCCTACAACCCCAACACTAACCCATCCTACAACCCCAACACTAACCCACCCTACAACCCCAACACTAACCCACCCATTAATCCCAACACTAACCCACCCTACAACCCCAACACTAACCCACCCTACAACCCCAACACTGAACCACCCTACAATCCCAACACTAACCCACCCTACAACCCCAACACTGAACCACCCTACAATCCCAACACTAACCCACCCATTAATCGCAACACTAACCCACCCTACAACCCCAACACTAACCCACCCTACAACCCCAACACTAACCCACCCTACAACCCCAACACTAACCCACCCTACAACCCCAACACTGAACCACCCTACAACCCCAACACTAACCCACCCATTAATCCCAACACTAACCCATCCTACAACCCCAACACTAACCCACCCTACAACCCCAACACTAACCAACCCATTAATCCCAACACTAACCCATCCTACAACCCCAACACTAACCCACCCTACAACCCCAACACTGAACCACCCTACAATCCCAACACTAACCCACCCTACAACCCCAACACTAACCCACCCTACAACCCCAACACTGAACCACCCTACAATCCCAACACTAACCCACCCTACAACCCCAACACTAACCCACCCTACAACCCCAACACTAACCCACCCTACAACCCCAACACTAACCCACCCTACAACCCCAACAATGAACCCTCTACACGCCCAACACTAACCCACCCTACAACCCCAACACTAACCCACCCTACAACCCCAACACTAACCCACCCTACAACCCCAACACTGAACCACCCTACAACCCCAACACTAACCCACCCATTAATCCCAACACTAACCCACCCATTAATCCCAACACTAACCCATCCTACAACCCCAACACTAACCAACCCATTAATCCCAACACTAACCCATCCTACAACCCCAACACTAACCCACCCTACAACCCCAACACTGAACCACCCTACAATCCCAACACTAACCCACCCTACAACCCCAACACTAACCCACCCTACAACCCCAACACTAACCCACCCTACAACCCCAACACTGAACCACCCTACCACCCCAACACTGAACCACCCTACACCCCCAACACTGAACCACCCTACAACCCCAACACTGACCCACCCTACAACCCCAACACTAACCCACCCTACAACCCCAACACTGAACCACCCCAACACTGAACCACCCTACACCCCCAACACTGAACCACCCTACACCCCCAACACTGAACCACCCTACAACCCCAACACTGAACCACCCTACAACCCCAACACTAACCCACCCTACAACCCCAACACTAACCCACCCTACAACCCCAACACTAACCCATCCTACAACCCCAACACTAACCCACCCTACAACCCCAACACTAACCCATCCTACAACCCCAACACTAACCCATCCTACAACCCCAACACTAACCCACCCTACAACCCCAACACTAACCCATCCTACAACCCCAACACTAACCCATCCTACAACCCCAACACTAACCCACCCTACAACCCCAACACTGAACCACCCTACAATCCCAACACTAACCCACCCTACACCCCCAACACTGAACCACCCTACAACCCCAACACTAACCCATCCTACAACCCCAACACTAACCCATCCTACAACCCCAACACTAACCCACCCTACAACCCCAACAATGAACCCTCTACACCCCCAACACTAACCCATCCTACAACCCCAACACTAACCCACCCTACAACCCCAACAATGAACCCTCAACACTAACCCATCCTACAAGCCCAACACTAGCCCATCCTACAACCCCAACACTAGCCCATCCTGTAATCCCAACACTTACCCACCCCTACAACCAACATTAACCCATCCTGTAACCCCAACACTGACCCAGCATGTAACCTCAAAACTAACCCACCCTGTAACCCCAGCACTAAGCCACCCTGTAACCCCAACACTAATCCATTCTGTAACCCTAACACTGAACCCTGTCAATAATGCTAATCCATCATGCAACCCCAACACTAAAAGACCCTGGTAACCCACAACACTCCCATCCTGTAACCCCAACACTGACCCATCCTGTAACCCCAACACTGACCCATCCTGTAACCCCAACACTGACCCATCCTGTAATCCCAACACTGACCCATCCTGTAATCCCAACATCGACCCACCCTACAACCCCAACACTAACCCACCCTACAACCACAACACTAACCCATCCTGTAACCCCAACACTAACCCATCCTGTAACCCCAATGCCAACCCATCATGTAACCTCAAAACTAACCCACCCTGTAACCCCAACACTAGCCCACCCTGTAAACCTAACCCACCCTGTAACCCCAACACTAACCCACCCTACAATCACAACACTAACCCATCCTGTAACCCCAACACTGACCCGTCCTGTAACCCCAACACTGACCCATCCTGTAACCCCCAAAACTGACCCATCCTGTAATCCCAACACTAACCCATCCTGTAACCCCAACACTAACCCATCCTGTAACCCCAACACTGACCCATCCTGTAAGCCCAACACTTACCCATCCTGTAACCCCAACACTAACCCATCCTGTAACCCCAACACTTACCCATCCTGTAACCCCAACACTGACCCATCCTGTAACCCCAACACTGACCCATCCTGTAACCCCAACACTGACCCATCCTGTAACCTCCAATGCTAACCCATCCTGTAACCTCAACACTAACCGAGCATGTAACCCCCAACACTGACCCATCCTGTAATCCCAACACTGACCCATCCTGTAATCCCAACACTAACCCATCCTGTAACCGAAACACTAACCCACCCTGTAACCCCAACACTAGCCCACCCTACAACCCCAACAGTAACCCATTCTGTAACCCTAACATTAAACCCTGTCAATAATGCAAACCCATCATGTAACCCCAACACTAAAAGGACCCTGTAACCCAAAACACTACTATTCCATCCTATAACCTCAACACTAACCCTCCCTTTAAATCCAAGAGTACCCCT
>NC_133335.1:229565337-229569851 GCF_042186555.1 Aquarana catesbeiana | reverse complement strand
TCGCCCCTTTCCCTCTCTCTCTCTCTCGCCCCCTTTCCCTCTCTCGCCCCCTTTCCCTCTCTCTCTCGCCCCCTTTCCCTTTCTCTCTCTCTCGCCCCTTTCCCTCTCTCTCTCTCTCGCCCCCTTTCCCTCTCTCCCTCTCTCGCCCCCTTTCCTCTCTCGCCCCCTTTCCCTCTCTCTCTCGCCCCCTTTCCCTCTCTCTCTCTCTCGCCCCCTTTTCCCTCTCTCTCTCTCGCCCCCTTTCCCTCTCTCTCTCGCCCCCTTTCCCCTCTCTCTCTCGCCCCTTTCCCTCTCTCTCGCCCCTTTCCCTCTCTCTCGCCCCCTTTCCCTCTCTCTCGCCCCCTTTCCCTCTCTCTCTCTCTCTCTCGCGCCCCCTTTCCCTTTCCTCTCTCTCGCCCCCTTTCCCTCTCTCTCGCCCCCTTTCCCTCTCTCTCGCCCCCTTTCCCTCTCTCTCTCTCTCTCTCTCTCTCTCGCCCCCTTTCCCTCTCTCGCCCCCTTTCCCTCTCTCTCTCGCCCCCTTTCCCTCTCTCTCTCTCTCGCCCCCTTTCCCTCTCTCGCCCCCCTTTCCCTCTCTCTCTCGCCCCCTTTCCCTCTCTCTCGCCCCCTTTCCCTCTCTCTCTCTCTCTCGCCCCCTTTCCCTCTCTCTCTCTCTCGCCCCCTTTCCCTCTCTCTCTCTCTCGCCCCCTTTCCCTCTCTCGCCCCCTTTCCCTCTCTCGCCCCCTTTCCCTCTCTCTCTCGCCCCCTTTCCCTCTCTCTCTCTCTCTCGCCCCCTTTCCCTCTCTCTCTCTCTCTCGCCCCCTTTCCCTCTCTCTCTCTCTCGCCCCCTTTCCCTCTCTCTCTCTCTCTCGCCCCTTTCCCTCTCTCTCTCTCTCGCCCCTTTCCCTCTCTCTCTCTCTCGCCCCCTTTCCCTCTCTCGCCCCCTTTCCCTCTCTCTCTCGCCCCCTTTCCCTCCCTCTCTCGCCCCCTTTCCCTCTCTCTCTCGCCCCCTTTCCCTCTCTCTCTCTCTCGCCCCCTTTCCCTCTCTCTCTCTCTCGCCCCCTTTCCCTCTCTCTCTCTCTCGCCCCCTTTCCCTCTCTCTCTCTCTCGCCCCTTTCCCTCTCTCTCTCTCTCGCCCCTTTCCCTCTCTCTCTCGCCCCCTTTCCCTCTCTCTCTCTCTCGCCCCTTTCCCTCTCTCTCTCGCCCCCTTTCCCTCTCTCTCTCTCTCTCTCGCCCCCTTTCCCTCTCTCTCTCTCTCTCGCCCCCTTTCCCTCTCTCTCGCCCCCTTTCCCTCTCTCTCTCTCTCTCTCTCTCTCTCGCGCCCCCTTTCCCTCTCTCTCTCTCGCGCCCCCTTTCCCTCTCTCTCTCTCTCTCTCTCACGCCCCCTTTCCCTCTCTCTCTCGCGCCCCCTTTCCCTCTCTCTCTCTCTCTCGCCCCCTTTCCTCTCTCTCTCTCTCTCTCTCACGCCCCCTTTCCCTCTCTCTCTCTCTCGCGCCCCCCTTTCCCTCTCTCTCTCTCTCGCGCCCCCTTTCCCTCTCGCGCCCCCTTTCCCTCTCGCGCCCCCTTTCCCTCTCGCGCCCCCTTTCCTCTCTCTCTCTCGCCCCCTTTCCCTCTCTCTCTCTCGTCCCCTTTCCCTCTCTCTCTCTCGTCCCCTTTCCCTCTCTCTCTCTCGCCCCCTTTCCTCTCTCTCTCTCGCCCCCTTTCCCTCTCTCTCTCTCGCCCCCTTTCCCTCTCTCTCTCTCTCGCCCCTTTCCCTCTCTCTCTCGCCCCCTTTCCCTCTCTCTCTCGCCCCCTTTCCCTCTCTCTCTCGCCCCCTTTCCCTCTCTCGCCCCCTTTCCTCTCTCGCCCCCTTTCCCTCTCTCTCTCGCCCCCTTTCCCTCTCTCTCTCGCCCCCTTTCCCTCTCTCTCTCTCTCGCCCCCTTTCCCTCTCTCGCCCCCTTTCCCTCTCTCTCTCGCCCCCTTTCCCTCTCTCTCTCTCTCGCCCCCTTTCCTCTCTCTCTCTCTCGCCCCCTTTCCCTCTCTCTCTCTCTCGCCCCCTTTCCCTCTCTCTCTCTCTCGCCCCCTTTCCCTCTCTCTCTCTCTCGCCCCCTTTCCCTCTCTCTCTCGCCCCCTTTCCCTCTCTCTCTCGCCCCCTTTCCCTCTCTCTCGCCCCCTTTCCCTCTCTCTCGCCCCCTTTCCCTCTCTCTCTCTCTCTCTCGCGCCCCCTTTCCCTCTCTCTCTCTCGCGCCCCCTTTCCCTCTCTCTCTCTCTCTCACGCCCCCCTTTCCTCTCTCTCTCTCTCGCGCCCCCTTTCCCTCTCTCTCTCTCTCTCTCCCCCTTTCCCTCTCTCTCTCTCTCTCTCTCTCACGCCCCCTTTCCCTCTCTATCTCGCGCCCCCTTTCTCTCTCTCTCTCTCTCACGCCCCCTTTCCCTCTCTATCTCGCGCCCCCTTTCCCTCTCTCTCTCTCTCTCGCCCCCTTTCCCTCTCGCGCCCCCTTTCCCTCTCGCGCCCCCTTTCCCTCTCGCGCCCCCTTTCCCTCTCGCGCCCCCTTTCCCTCTCTCTCTCGCCCCCTTTCCCTCTCTCTCTCTCTCTCCCCCCTCTCTCTCTCTCCCTCTCTCTCTCTCGCCCCCTTTCCCTCTCTCTCTCTCTCTCTCTCTCTCTCTCTCGCCCCCTTTCCCTCTCTCGCCCCCTTTCCTCTCTCTCGCCCCCTTTCTCTCGCCCCCTTTCCTCTCTCTCTCTCTCGCCCCCTTTCCCTCTCTCTCTCTCTCGCCCCCTTTCCCTCTCTCGCCCCCTTTCCCTCTCTCTCTCTCTCTCGCCCCCTTTCCCTCTCTCTCTCTCTCGCCCCCTTTCCCTCTCTCCTCTCTCTCTCTCTCTCTCGCCCCCTTTCCCTCTCTCTCTCTCGCCCCCTTTCCCTCTCTCTCTCTCTCTCGCCCCCTTTCCCTCTCTCTCTCGCCCCCTTTCCCTCTCTCTCTCTCTCGCCCCTTTCCCTCTCTCTCTCGCCCCCTTTCCCTCTCTCTCCCTCCCTCTCTCGCCCCTTTCCCTCTCTCTCTCGCCCCCTTTCCCTTCTCTCTCTCTCTCGCCCCCTTTCCCTCTCTCTCTCTCTCGCCCCTTTCCCTCTCTCTCGCCCCCTTTCCCTCTCTCTCTCTCGCCCCCTTTCCTCTCTCTCTCTCTCGCCCCCTTTCCCTCTCTCTCTCTCTCGCCCCCTTTCCCTCTCTCTCTCGCCCCCTTTCCCTCTCTCTCTCTCTCGCCCCTTTCCCTCTCTCTCTCGCCCCCTTTCCCTCTCTCTCGCCCCCTTTCCCTCTCTCTCGCCCCCTTTCCCTCTCTCTCGCCCCTTTCCCTCTCTCTCTCTCTCTCTCTCTCTCTCTCTCTCTCGCGCCCCCTTTCCCTCTCTCTCGCCCCCTTTCCCTCTCTCTCGCCCCCTTTCCTCTCTCTCGCCCCCTTTCCCTCTCTCTCGCCCCCTTTCCCTCTCTCTCTCTCTCTCTCCTCGCCCCCTTTCCCTCTCTCGCCCCTTTCCCTCTCTCTCTCGCCCCCTTTCCCTCTCTCTCTCTCTCGCCCCCTTTCCCTCTCTCTCTCTCTCGCCCCCTTTCCCTCTCTCTCTCTCTCGCCCCCTTTCCCTCTCTCTCTCTCTCTCGCCCCCTTTCCTCTCTCTCTCTCTCGCCCCTTTCCCTCTCTCTCTCTCTCGCCCCTTTCCCCCTCTCTCTCGCCCCCCTTTCCCTCTCTCTCTCGCCCCCTTTCCCTCTCTCTCGCCCCCTTTCCCTCTCTCTCTCTCTCGCCCCCTTTCCCTCTCTCTCTCGCCCCCTTTCCCTCCCTCTCTCGCCCCCTTTCCCTCTCTCGCCCCCTTTCCCTCTCTCTCTCGCCCCCTTTCCCTCTCTCTCTCGCCCCCTTTCCCTCTCTCTCTCTCTCGCCCCCTTTCCCTCTCTCTCTCTCTCGCCCCCTTTCCCTCTCTCTCTCTCTCTCGCCCCTTTCCCTCTCTCTCTCGCCCCCTTTCCCTCTCTCTCTCTCGCCCCTTTCCCTCTCTCTCTCTCTCGCCCCCTTTCCCTCTCTCTCTCTCTCTCGCCCCCTTTCCCTCTCTCTCGCCCCCTTTCCCTCTCTCTCGCCCCTTTCCCTCTCTCTCGCCCCCTTTCCCTCTCTCTCGCCCCTTTCCCTCTCTCTCTCTCTCTCTCTCGCGCCCCCTTTCCCTCTCTCTCTCTCGCGCCCCCTTTCCCTCTCTCTCTCTCTCTCTCTCTCTCACGCCCCCTTTCCCTCTCTCTCTCTCTCGCGCCCCCTTTCCCTCTCTCTCTCTCTCTCGCCCCCTTTCCCTCTCTCTCTCTCTCTCTCTCTCTCTCGCGCCCCCTTTCCCTCTCTCTCTCTCGCGCCCCCTTTCCCTCTCTCTCTCTCTCTCTCTCACGCCCCCTTTCCCTCTCTCTCTCGCGCCCCCTTTCCCTCTCTCTCTCTCTCTCGCCCCTTTCCCTCTCTCTCTCTCTCTCTCTCACGCCCCCTTTCCCTCTCTCTCTCTCTCGCGCCCCCCTTTCCCTCTCTCTCTCTCTCGCGCCCCCTTTCCCTCTCGCGCCCCCTTTCC